>NW_028318678.1:1645000-1692500 GCF_062004578.1 Staurois parvus | reverse complement strand
ATGTATACAAATAGATACAATGTTGCAACCGCAATACTTTTTAATGTCAAATATAATAGCGGAGCTCTCTGCAGGGACAGAAGTAATTAAATGCCGGCCATAGACGGGATGAAAATTGGCAGATTTTTTTTACCATTGGGGGTAACGTCGGCCTATTGAACGACCGATTTTTTGTTTTTAAAAAAAAAACGGCCAGTTTTCGACCCATCTATGGCCTGCATAACTCTCTCTCTGTGGGCAGAACCGGGGGGGTTGTCTTGCCTAGGGCAGCAGAAGAATTAAATACACCATTGCCATGAAGGACAGAAGATGGAAGAATGGAAGATCAAAGCCCTTTCTTAATCCCACTTAAATGTAGAAATCCATGTTGGATGTATTTGCTCTGTGAACTGAAACCCAAAGTTTTTAAGTACAACAAAAAAAAATAGTTTGTGATAGGATGGGATGACTGAGGATGGGCTAGAGCCACTGACAATATTTTTAATACATAGCATTTTTAGAACCCCGTCAATTTGATTTTTTTTACAATGCTTCCTAGTACATTGAATGCACTTATTACTACCGGCATAAGTTTGTCCAGCACCAAGGGCAAGGACACAAAACTGCGCCACCCTCCTAATGCAGGCCATAGAATGGGTGAACTACCTTGTACCCATTCTTTGCCCCCGTGCCCCAACTGCCCATGATTGGCACAGAGTGTGCATTGCCCTGCATGGCCAGTCACTTGCCTTCTTGTGGCTAGAAGGCAGTCGCACATGCACAGTGTGTTCTGGTGTCAGCTGTGGGCAGATGGGGTGGAGAGTGCACTAACATTGGGCGTGTTAATATGGCGATCTGTACGGTTTTTTTTGTGTTCAATGAAATGAATGTTGAATGAAAAAAAAACTTCCCGTGTGTGCCCAGCATAAGCCTGTATGAAGCCTGTACTGTAAAAACAACACTGGGTACAGAAGAAACAACACAAAAGGGGTAGACAGAGGTAATAGAGAAGGAGAGAGGAGAAGACAACTGAAAGATCTCCAGTCCTACCCAGGGACGGACTGACAACTCATGGGGCCCCCGGGCAATAGGGGATCATGGGGCCCCTGTGTCCTTGCCCAAACTCAAAAAAGCCTATGAAAAAGGTACCAGGGGCATCTCATGGGGCCCCCTACTGACCCCAGGCCCTCAGACAGTGCCCGAGTTTCCAAACGGGCAGTCCGCCCCTGACTCTAACCATAGCTGTTTGGATGGAGTTGTCCTTTAAATTTATGGAGTTTCAGAACAGAATTCGGTTTCCTGATAACATTTTTCTACACGCTGCCCATTTCTTTGGTTAATCACAATGATATCGTACAGTCGCTTAGTATTAATTACAACACATTGTATGCTTGCAAATGCCAGTGACGGCCTCAGTAATTTCAAGCCTTGGCGGATTCGGTAATAAAGCTGATATTAAACGGAATGGGGCCCCCTACTGACCCCGGGCCCTCGGGCAGTGCCCCTGGTCCTACCATATTCAAACACCAGCAGGAGTATCCAGACGAAGAGCTTTCAAGCATGCAGACCTACATCAAGGCGGATCCTCCCCAGTATTCCACTCCTTCAGACTTTGTTAAACTGCCTAAAGAAGAAAAACGAAAAACAGACTTTACTGGTACCAGGGATCACACAAATCATAATTATATGAAATACACATTTTATTAAATGATTAAAACATACAAAAATTGTTTAAAACACAACGGAAAAGAAATCCTAAATATATTGTCACTTCTCCCATAATCATTTCCATTCAAGTTTACAATTCAAATGGTTATACGAGATGGTATCAAAAGGTTTCGAGTTTTGTAACACGCCAACAGAAGCCAACACAAGGCTGCAATTACAGTCACAATCAGAGTTCCAAAAGACATCGTCCTGTGTACATCGGGAGCTGTGCAACTGGTGCTATTCTGGCCACATTGCCAAGTTTGTCCCCAGGCTGCAGACCCAGGGGCAGAAGGAACAGTGCATCGAAGTCTACCAAGAACTCTGTCAGCGTCCCATAGATGACCTGTCAAGGATCATTACTGGTGACGAAACTTGGGTGCACGGGTATGATCCTGGGATGAAGAAACAGTCTTCACAGTGGAAGGGCCCATAATCTCTGTGACCGAAAAAGGTCTGCAGCTTGACCAAGCGCATACGCATCGTCTTTTTCGACATTCGTGGCATTGTGCATCAAGAATTTGTCCCCAGGGGCCAGACCGTCAATAGCGAGTTCTACTGCCAGGTTTTAGGGGTTCTGAGGGAGGACATTCCTGTGTCTCTGTCACTGTTCTAATGACACTGGCTGGGAAGGGGTTAACATCTCGGGTAATCAAGGGGGGACTTTGTGCCTAACCAGTGTTAGTTTGTATAATGTGTTCAGCTTTTTACTAAAAATTCTTTTGTTTCTTCTCCCTCATTTGCAGGGAGAAGACACAGAGAGATCATTCCCTCTGTACAGAGTCCTGTGTTCATTGTCAGCACAGGGCTCTGGGCCAGGGGCGGACTGACCATTTGGAAACTTGGGCACTGCCCGAGAGCCCGGGGTCAGTAGGGGGCCCCATGAGATGCCCCTTGTACCTTTATCATAGGCTTTTTTGAGTTTAGGGAAGGACACAGGGGCCCCATGAGCCCCTATTGCCCGGGGGCCCCATGAGTTGTTCTGCTCTGGGCTGTTATTGGACACAACCAATCAGCAGGTCCCAGCCTGGGACCTGCTGCCAAACTCCCGCTGTGTACAATCACAACAAGAATTGGCAGGCAGGTTCGCATGCGCCACCTTGTACCCAGGAGAGGCCAGCAACAAACGGGTACATTTCTGCTAGTCTGCAGTACATTGTGCACAGGCAGTCTGCAAGTGGTTAAGATGATCTTAAAATCACGGCTCAACTGCCTATTTTTGCCCACCGCCCGTCAAAAAGTGCAAACTAGGCCAGTCAGACCGGTGGCAAAAAAATAAAAAAAATTCTTTACATCCTCTCTTTAGGACTTGTCACATAATTTGCCAGGTTTCACAATGCAGAAAAAAAGCATTTTCATCCAAAAATGTGTTATTCTCCATCAGATCTGTACCCAGTGACAGCTGCTCTATATTTTAGCAATGATGAGCCAACAAATGATCCTTGCGGACATGTGACAGATTCACTTTAACCCTGACTGAATGGCACCACCATAGGGTGTAGAGCCAAACTGATCACATGAAAGTCAAACAAAATGCTGAACTTGGTTCACACCAAAAAACATTACCCCACGGTGCCAACTACTGGCAGCAAGAAAACATGCATCTTCAGTTCCCATCAACTTGTTTCAGCAACATTCAAAATAAAAGAGGATATTTCAGAAGCAGCAAATGCTATGACTGGTGTCCAGGCACCAGCCCAGGTTTGGAAATTAGTTCCTGGATGTGTTCCTGAGTTTGAAGACTGGTTTGTTCCACAAAAAAATCCGCACTGTAGACAGTCACATTCAATTCTCGCTCCCTGATCGCTATTTTCGAAATCATTGTTAACGTAGATCTAAGGATCACATACATGTTTCAGTCTGGCTCTACAATCAAATATAAGGTGGCCGTACATGCTTCAACAAGTGTAAGCGAGGCTGTATTGAACCCAGATTTACAGTCTAACGGCATATTGGACCGGACCAGCATTGTCATATTTGGTCAATGACATCAGCTAGCACCCCCGACCTCATTGCTATCCTTTGAACTCTTGGCTTGGAAATCTCCCAGTTGGCATTTAAATGGGCCTGAGAATGTCCAGTTGGTTGCTAGGATTCCTTCAGCCACCAGCATCCTAGCAACCAACTATCCCTGAGCAGGAAGCTGTCATGTTCAGTGGTGGTAATAAAACTGCCACTAAACAAATGATTTCCCAGTAGCTGGAGGTTTGGCTGGTGGAGGAACAGCTGAGTTTGTGGGAAATCTTGTGCTGATGCAAACTTGGACTCCATCCGTAGTTGTCACCATCAGGAAACCCTAAGAAATGGCAAGTCTAAACTGCACTCTAACCAGGGGCGGACTGACAACTCATGGGCAATAGGCGATCATGGGGCCCCTGTGTCCTTGCCCAAACTCAAAAAAGCCTATGAAAAAGGTACCAGGGGCATCTCATGGGGCCCCCGGGCAATAGGGGATCATGGGGCCCCTGTGTCCTTGCCCAAACTCAAAAAAGCCTATGAAAAAGGTACCAGGGGCATCTCATGGGGCCCCCTACTGACCCCAGGCCCTCAGGCAGTGCCCGAGTTTCCAAATGGTCAGTCCGCCCCTGGCCCCTAACCATAGCTGTTTGGATGGAGTTGTCCTTTAAATGTATGGAGTTTCAGAACAGAATTCGGTTTCCTGATAACATTTTTCTACACGCTGCCCATTTCTTTGGTTAATCACAATGATATCGTACAGTCGCTTAGTATTAATTACAACACATTGTATGCTTGCAAATGCCAGTGACGGCCTCAGTAATTTCAAGCCTTGGCGGATTCGGTAATAAAGCTGATATTAAACGGAATTAAGGTTAATACATGCAGCGTCGCCCAGAGCTGATAATAAAAGGTAAGAGACCAATGGCATTTCAGTGCTGCATCAAAAACATCAAGCATGATTTATAAAAGCTGGAGAAAAGGAAACTGTTTGTGTTGAGCATAGCAGTCAATCAGCTTTCAGCCACTTAGTCTTCTTAAGAGCTCTAGTTGCTCAGAGTAACCAGTCTGCTTCCAATCAACTCTGTTTTTCAGATAACATGGGATTTCAGTGAAAAATAGGAAAGATAATTGGTTGGCCCAAGCAACTGAATCCTGTAGAACAGAGGTTCTTAACCAATGGGCCAAGGCCCACTGCCAGGCCTTCCTTCTACCAGGCCTTCAGCCAGCTACTAATCCCCGAACCTTCCACAGTGCCTCCCAACTACCATAGGGCCTCCAACCTTCCACAGTGGACTGCAGTGACCTCCAACCTCCCACTGTGCTCTCCAACCCAAAACCAACCTCCAACCTTCCATAGTAAACTGCAGAGTTCCTTAGTATGCCCCAAAAAGACAACATTAGGTGCCGCTGTGAGTGCTGGCAGGGATAGGAAGCTTGTCCTATCTCCAAGCTACAGCAGTGTCAGAAGGAATGATCCATAAGCCACACATCAAAGGCAGACCTATGTGAATGAGGTGAGCTGAATGGCAGTCTCAGCCAGGCCTGACTCCAGCCAGGTCATGCACCCAACGCATTTAACACCGGCCCTTGGAGCTTAATCATGGGGACGAGTGAAATGCATTGGGGGCATGGCCTGGCTGGAGTCCAGGCTGAGGCTGCCATTCCTCTCCCCTCATGCACATGGGTCTGCCTTGATGTGCGGCTTATGGATCTTTCCTTCTGAGAGTCCCTCTGCAGCCACAGTGCCCCCAACCTCCCACAATGCTCTCCAACCTACCACCAACCTTCCATAGTAGACCACAGTGTCCCTCAGCAGCTACAGAGCCCCCCAACCTCCCATAGTGCTCTTCAACCTCCTGCAGTGGCCCAACCTCCCACAGTGCCCCCAGCCCCTGCAGAGCCTCAAACCACCCATAGTTCACAAAACCTCCAACCAGGGGCGAACTGACAACTCATGGGGCCCCCAGGCAATAGGGGATCATGGGGCCCCTGTGTCCTTGCCCAAACTCAAAAAAGCCTATGAAAAAGGTACCAGGGGCATCTCATGGGGCCCCCTACTGACCCCGGGCCCCGAGTTTCCTGATGGTCAGTACACCCCTGCCTCCAACAGTGTCCCACACTACCCACAGCCCCTGTAGCACTCTTCTGTGTTCCACAGTGTCCCTGGAGAAAGTCCCCAGCCTCCTGGGGAGACCCCCACCCCCCTCCAGGAACCCCATCCCCCAGCCACCTCCAACGAACTCATACCATACTGGGCCATCAAGTACATATTTGGCATTACTACACTGTTATTGTGTGAGTGTAAGTTTTATTTTTTACTGTTGGAGCATGAAAGGTTTTGGAAGTATTTTCCAGGCCCTGGTCTCAGTAAGGTTGAGGACCACTCCTTCAGAAGACCCAGTGGGAAACAAGTAAAAAAACTAAATATAACAGTTTTTCTCTCTCTTTGCAAATAGGGATGAGTGAGTGGGGCAAAGTCCAATTCTCAGGAGGTTGAGCATACCCAGCGGGAAGTCTGCTAACCCCCAAACACAGCACCAAACCCTGTTAAAGTCTATGTGAGCCCAATCTTCCTATTTTGTTTTCTTTTCAAGGCCAATTTGCAAGATTGTGTTTAAAAACTATCATCTATAGCTGGGCACTGGCATGGGGGACATGTACCAATGCTAGGAAATTAAAAAACAAAAATGGTTTATTGGGGAGAGGGTCTTTAATGCTGCTTAAAGGGCAACATTGAAAATGTACAAATTCTTTAAGTTTCAGAACAGAAAAAAGTTAACCCTTTAAAACTGAAATTTAAATAAATAAATAAATAAAATTCATACCAGACCCTTATCCCTGGTGGTCCCATGTTGTGCTACCCCCATAGGGGCTGCCGGTTTTAGCTGGTCCTTCCCAAATAGTACAAAGGTTGCCTACCACTGCAAGTCCATGCACACCGGCTCCAATAAACAGGAGTGGGGTTAGGGCATAGGATACTCCAAATGCTTGGCTAATAACTATTAGAGGACAATTTTCTCCTTAGGCAGTTGTGAATATTGGACAGTCTAAGGCCTCACAGCTGAAGACCATGAAATAAGTCTCTTTGACATCTGGTTACAGCACTGTTGGTAGCTGATGCATTTTCCAGAATACTGTACAGTCACAGGGATCCATTTAGGGTCTTTAATCACAAGTCCCCAGGACAGCTGTCACCATGCAGCTTCCTCCAGTGAGTGGGATTGTCCTTTTCCAGACCAGATCCCTTGTGGTAAGGTCCTACACCCAGCTTTTAAGAGGATCCATTCTTGCCCACTCTGCTGACCCTGATGTAAAGGGGAACTCTATGGACCCTGATGTAAAGGGGAACAATGCGGACCCTGATGTAAAAGGGAACTCTGTGGACCCTAAATTAAAGGGGATCTCTGCAGACCCTGATGGAAATTCGAACTCTGCAGATCCTGATGTAGAGGGGAACTCTGTGGACCCTTATTTAAAAGGGAACTCTGCAGACCCTGATATAAAAGGGAACTCTGCAGACACTGATGTAAAGGGGAACTCTGCAGACCCTGATGTTAAGGGAAACTCTGCAGACCCTGATGTAAAGGGAAACTTTGTGGACCCTGATTTAAAAGGGAACTCTGCAGACCCTGATGCAAAGGGGAACTCTGCGGACCCTGACGTAGAGGGGAACTCTGTGAACCCTTATTTAAGAGGGAACTCAGCGGACCCTGATTTAAAAGGGAACTCTACAGACACTGATGTAAAAGGGAACTCTGCAGACCCTGATGTTAAGGGAAACTCTGCAGACCCTGATGTAAAGGGGAACTTTGTGGACCCTGATTTAAAAGGGAACCCTGAAGACCCTGATGTAAAGGGGAACTCTGCGGACCCTGATGTAAAGGGACACTCTGCAGACCCTGATGTAAAGGGGAACTCTGCGGACCCTGATGTAAAGGGGAACTCTGCGGACCTTGATGTAAAGGGAACTCCGCGGACCCTAATGTACAGGGGAACTCTGTGGACCTTGATGTAAAGGGAAACTCTGCGGACCTTAATGTAAAGGGAACTCTGCGGACCCTGATGTACAGAGGAACTCTGTGGACCTTGATGTAAAGGGGAACTCTGCGGACCTTGATGTAAGGAGGATTGTTGCAGACTCTGTAAAAGGGAACTATGGTGTAAGAGGTTCTCTGGCAGAAAAGCAGATGAAGATATTGTGAGGGGGGCACTGTGATCTCTGGGAGAAGTAATAAATACCAGGAAGTGTTACACTGACTCATTATTTATCATACATTTACCATTTATCTGATATTAGGTCTGATATCTCAGAGCCAATCAACCAGATGTCCATTTCCGGAGGAGATCACACCTTTGTCTTTGTGTTGAAGAATGTTTAATTGGAGAACAGAGCTCGGATCTGTCTGCCCCTTCTTAATTCCGGCATGCAGGATTCAATGTCACCCGACTGACAGCCGAGGAAATGCAGAGAATCTTTATCACATTGCATTTAAATTGTCACGGCCCAGTTCCAGGAATGGGAATGACATGAAAGAAGTCAAATTATCGGAGGAGTCCGATGACACTGGAAGACACCGAGAACCTTCCCAGTCCTCACTGATCATTATCCATACCTTCTCATCCTCTCCTAATACATTCCTCCTCACTAAAGGGAAAGTAAAAAAGAGATTTGGCCATTTTTATAAAGTGTATGTAAAGTATTAATCTCATTATAAATAATGCATAGTGTGGGGAGGGTTAGACCCCCTGTCAAGTTTTTGCATTTGCTTTTTATTTGTCGTGATGGCTATTGTCTCTAAAATTCTGTATTCTGCTCTCTCGGTGCTGCTTCCCTGAACTTCCACACGTCACAGGAAATAGTTAATAGTGGGCAGTGCAGTCCCCAGCCAGTCTGTTAGTTTGTTGAAGGGAGGGAGGAGCCGGGGAAAACCTTGTGTCAGGGCCTTGTATTTCTATTGATGCATGTCGTTTAGGACCCTGGAGCCCAACTTGCGGTCCAAGGGCCATATGTGGCCCTTTGGTATTTGATATGTGACCCTTGGACCTCAGCAGCCTGTAGTGGGAGCATTGATCGCTACTAGCCTCATGTAACATGTTCCCAGTTTTCAGTTCAGCTTGTAGCACCACTCAAAGCCATAAGACTTGAAATAACCCCGTCGGTAACAGAAAGTGGGAGGCGGCGTCCTTGCATTGGTTCTGAGACAATGGAAGTAGGAAAGGATGGATGCCACATCAACCTCCCCAGTGGGAATAACAGTGTTGGCCCCAGCCATTGCTCCAGCCATGCTCCCTAACGCATTTCGCCCTCACCTCTGTGACCAAGCCCTGGTGGGCAAGACGAGATGTGTCAGTGGGCGTGGCTGGAGTGGCGACTGAGGCCAACACCATTATTACCACTAGGGAGGTTGATGCGTCATTCATCCTTACCTATTGTCTTCTGCAGCATATCCGCAGACAGAAATGTAGCATGTCCACACTATCTGACCCTCATTTCCTCTATTAGGTCTGCAGTTTCTGTCTTCTCAAGTATTACATATATAGAACATTATGTGTGGCCCTTTGGTGATGTCGGGGGCTGCATTTGAGGTCCTCTTTTAGCTTCATAAGTTGACATTCACTAGGGAGACACAGCTGTAGTCCCTGCATGCAAAGGGTGCCTCCGTAGGACCCTGCAAGAGACAGGCTTGAAACAGGTGTGCTTGTATGGTTTCCACTGTCTACTCCAGTTTCCTCTCACGCTTCAAAGACATGCTGGTAGGTTAACTGGCCTTAATATGTGTATACCTGTGAGATAGGGACTTTAGATTGTAAGCTCTTGAGGACAGGGACTGATATCAATGTACAGTATGTAAAGCGCTGTGTAAATAGGGCTCAAAGCTTAGATACATACACTATATTGCCAAAAGTATTGGTCGGCCTGCCTTTCTACGCACATGAACTTTAATGGCATCCCAGTCTTAGTCCATCGGGTATTGAGTTGGCCCCGCCCTTTGCAGATATAACAGCTTCAACTCTTCTGGGAAGGCCGTCCACAAGGTTTAGGAGGGTGTCTATGGGAAGGTTGGACCATTCTTCCAGAAGCACATTTGTAAGGTCAGGCACTGATGTCGGGGGAGGAGGCCTGGCTCACAGTCTCCGCTCTAATTCATCCCAAAGGTGTTCTATGGGGTTGAGGTCAGGACTCTGTACAGGCCAGTCATGTTCCTCCACCCCAAACTTGCTCCTCCATGTCTTTATGGACCTTGCTTTGTGTGCTGGTGCACAGTCATGTTTGTTCCCACAAAGTTGGGAGCATGGAATTATACAAAATGTCTTGGTATGCTGACATGATAAGAGTTCCCTTCACTGGAACTAAAGGGTCAAGTCCACCCCCTGAAAAACAACCCCACACCATAATCCCCCCTCCACCAAACTTTACACTTGGCACAATGCAGTCAGGCAAGTACCGTTCTCCTGGCAATTGACAAACCCAGACACGTCCATCAGATGGCCGGACAGAGAAGCATGATTGGTCACTCCAGAGAACACGGCTCTACTGCTCTATAGTCCAGTGGCGGCGTGCTTTACACCTCGGCATCCGATGCTTTGCATTGCACTTGGTGATGTAAGGCTTGGATGCAGCTGCTCGGCCATAGAAATCCATTCCATGAAGCTCTCTACACACTGTTGTGCTAATTTGAAGGCCACACCAAGTTTGGAGGTCTTTAGCTATTGACTCTGCAGACAGTTGGCGACTTCTGTGCACTGTGCGCTTCAGCATGCGCTGACCCCGCTCTGTCATTTTACGTAGCCTACCACTTGCTGGCTGAGTTGCTGTTGTTCCCAGTTGCTTCCACTTTGTTATAATCCCACTAACAGTTGAGCGTGGAATATTTAGTAGCCAGGAAATGTCACGGATGGACTTATTGCACAGGTGATAACCTATCACGGGACCACGCTTGGAGTCCCTGAGCTCCTGAGAGCGACCCATTCTTTCACCAATGTTTGTAGAAACAGTCTGCATGCCGAGGGGCTTGATTGTATACACCTGTGGCCATGGAGGGGATTGCAACACCTGAATCCAATGATTTGGTGGGGTGTCCCAATACTTTTGGCAATATAGTGTACATGTATCCCCCCTGTATATTTGTTGGTTTGGCTGGAGTTCACTGTTACAAAGAGCTCCTGGTTGAATATTTCTAGAGGGGGGACCTTCTGCTGGAGATGCGAAGCAAAGTGATTCCTCCTGAGAAGTTCCCAGGCTGTCATCAAAGCAGCGGACACATCCAAGAACCCATCCAGCGTCTGAGACATCGTCACTTTCCTCTAAACATCAGCCAAAAAAAAAGGATTGTTGGAAAAATGTTCAGCTATTTCCTTGCAGATGAACACCCACAGATCTTCACCTATCACTAGAGAGCGGGGAATCACTAAAATCAAGGTCAGGACTGGCAGCCTCAACTGGAGATTTGACAAGTCCTCCAATGTGTCCACCAATCACTAAAAAAAGGTACAAATAGATACATTGTTGCAACCACAGGACTTTTCATATAAAATATAATAGTGGACTGGAATTCTTTTTCTTCTTCTTTTTCTTCTTCTTCTTCCTCTTCTTCTTTTTCTTCTTCTTCTTCCTCTTCTTCCTCTTCTTCTTTTTCTTCTTTTTTCTTCTTCTTTTTCTTCTTCTTCTTCCTCTTCTTTTTCTTCTTCTTTTTTTCTTCTTCTTCTTTTTCTTCTTTTTCTTCCTCTTGCAGGTCACGGCTCATGCGCAGATTTTATATCGATAAAACGATCGGCCAATTTGCCCATCATTGCTGGGAAAATCGGCTGATCAGCAAAATCAGACGATTTTTTTCCAATTTTTTATCCATGTTTCTTGGCAACTTGTGTAAAATGAATCATTCATATGGATCTGAACTGGGAGAGGGGGTGGGGTGTCCCTCTTCTGAGTCATTCAGTAAGTCTCCATTCGCACGTGTTATGCGACTTTGGATATGGCAGGTCGCAGCCCGTTATTTTCAACGGCACCCGTTCATATCAGTGCGACTTAAAGTTGCAGCGATTTTGAAAAGGTGCGTGCGCGACTTTGGTGCAACTTTTGGTGTGACTTAGATCCTTAGAGTGTAACGGCCAGGGGCGGACTGACCATTTGGAAACTCGGGCACTGCCCGAGGGCCCAGGGTCAGTAGGGGGCCCCATGAGATTCCCCTGGTACCTTTTTCATAGGCTTTTTTGAGTTTGGGCAAGGACACAGGGGCCCCATGATCCCCTATTGCCCGGGGGCCCCATGAGTTGTCAGTCCGTCCCTGAACTACACTCCCCCATATACTCACCGCCTCCTATCAGTGATGGGAAGATTACATCCTCAGTGGTCATTTCTACCCGGCTACCAGGTTTGCGGCCTCTTGATTGGCCGGGGGGGGGAGTGATGTCTACCTGTGCATGTACACTGGAGTCAGTCATTCCAGCACAGCCATAATGTACCAGGAATGCACACTGAGCTGCACATGCGCAGAATGCTCTCAGTGTTACTTGTTTTTACTGAAAAGAATAGAAATTTTCAGATCCATCAGATTTTTTTTTTAATTAAAAAAAAAGAAAAAAATTGTTCAATATTTTTGATTCTGTTCATTCCAAAATAAACAGAAATGTTGTGAGAGAAAAACTGCTGAGATTTAAAGTGTTACTAAACCTAGGGGTTAATCCTTTGCATTTTGTAAAAAGGCTTTTTGATCCTGTCTTCTCTGATCCTCCCCTTCTTCTACTGTCCCCAATCCATTTTGCCTAAGTACAGAGCAGCAGGGGCAAGTCTGCACATGCTGTTTGATGTGTATTGCTAGAGAGTTTTTTTGTTTTCTTGGGAGAGTGCATGTGATCAGCACAGAGCCAATCTGTGCTGTCCAGACAGAGGTCAGGGGTTATGCAGCCTCATAGGACAATCAGGGGAGAATGAAAACTCATCCTACAAGATTAATCAGTGCTGTGCTGGACACTGATAGAAAGTCACAAAGCTGTTATACTGCTGATGAGAAAAGGTATTTAGTAGTTTATATTTACTACAATAATTGCATTTCCATGTTCTGTGTACTGTGGGAGACCAGATATAGTGAATGCAGGGTCCGGGGAGACCAGATATAGGGAATGCAGGGTGCAGGGAGACCAGATATAGTGGATGCAGGGTCCTGGGAAACCAGATATAGTGAATGCAGGGTCCAGGGAGACCAGATATAGTGAATGCAGGGTCCGGGGAGACCAGATATAGTGAATGTAGGGTCCTGGGAGACCAGATATAGTGAATGCAAGGTCCGAAGAGACCAGATATAGTGAATGCGGGGTCCAGGGAGACCAGATATAGTGAATGCAGGGTCCGGGGAGACCAGATATAGTGAATGCAGGGTCCGGGGAGACCAGATATAGTGAATGCAGGGTCCAGGGAGACCACATTTAGTGAATGCAGAGTCCGGGGAGACCAGATATAGTGAATGCAGGGTCCGGGGAGACCAGATATAGTGAATGCAGGGTCCGGGGAGACCAGATATAGTGAATGCAGGGTCCGGGAAGACCAGATATAGTGAATGCAGGGTCCGGGGAGACCAGATATAGTGAATGCAGGGTCCGGGGAGACCAGATATAGTGAATGCGGGGTCCGGGGAGACCAGATATAGTGAATGCCGGGTCCGAAGAGACCAGATATAGTGAATGCGGGGTCCGGGGAGACCAGATATAGTGAATGCAGGGTCCGGGGAGACCAGATATAGTGAATGCGGGGTCCTGGGAGACCAGATATAGTGAATGCAGGGTCCGGGGAGACCGGATATAGTGAATGCAGGGTTCGGGGAGACCAGATATAGTGAATTCAGGGTCCGGGGAGACCGGATATAGTGAGTGCAGGGTCCGGGGAGACCAGATATAGTGAATGCAGGGTCCGGGGAGACCACATATCGTGAATGCAGGGTCCGGGGAGACGGGATTTAGTGAATGCAGGGTCCGGGGAGACCAGATATAGTGAATGCAGGGTTCGGGGAGACCAGATATAGTGAATTCAGGGTCCGGGGAGACCGGATATAGTGAGTGCAGGGTCCGGGGAGACCAGATATAGTGAATGCAGGGTCCGGGGAGACAGGATTTAGTGAATGCAGGGTCCGGGGAGACCGGATATAGTGAATGCAGGGTCCGGGGAGACCAGATTTAGTGAATGCAGGGTCCTGGGAGACCAGATATAGTGAATGCAGGATCCGGGGAGACCACATATCGTGAATGCAGGGTCCGGGGAGACCGGATTTAGTGAATGCAGGGTCCGGGGAGACAGGATTTAGTGAATGCAGGGTCCGGGGAGACCGGATATAGTGAATGCAGGGTCCGGGGAGACCAGATTTAGTGAATGCAGGGTCCTGGGAGACCAGATATAGTGAATGCAGGATCCAGGGAGACCGAATATAGTGAATGCAGGGTCCGGGGAGACCGGATATAGTGAATGCAGGGTCCTGGGAGACCGGATATAGTGAATGCAGGGTCCTGGGAGACCGGATACAGTGAATGCAGGGTCCTGGGAGACCGGAATTAGTAAATGCAGGGTCCTGGGTTTTGTAACAATAGGTGGGAGTGAACACCTATTCATCTTTGTGATGAAGCCCACAAATTCTGTCCCATTGTAAGTAGATATGTCATTGTGTTGTTGTTTTTTATTTTTTATTTTTTTATTTTTTTTATTATGGAAATGATGTTGTTCCTCTGAAGGCTTTTACTTTGTTACCTCATTTGTACCTGCCCTGAGGAAGATCAGACAAAACCGTTGGTAATAAATAACTTCTATTGATCCTCCTGCAAGGTCTGTGACAGTCTTCCCTCTGTACTGTGTGGAATGCCGTATGATACATATATTGATATATTGACAGCCGAGTGACCTCCGCGTCTCCAATGACCTTTGCTCATTATGGCACGTGTGTTGTTTTATTAATTGTGGCAGTGCTTCTTCCAAAAACATTGGAGAATTAAATTTACATTTTATTAGCCCCTTTATTCTATTTAAAGACATGCTTATTTTTTTGTTTCTTTTTTTTATTTCATTTTGCATTTGTGTTAGAAAATGTATAATTTTTTTTTTAAAATCCTGTTGCTCATAGTAGGTTTCATTTGTCATTTGGGAGGAGAGGAGTGATTTAGACAAAATTGATTTCTCGGTGAACCTCATACATTCAGTGCTGGAGGTGCCGGAACTGAGTTCCTGCTGAAAAAAAAGCCCTGCATATAAGCATTAATGTGTCAAAGTGGAGTTGTTACCTGAAAAAAAAAATAAAAGTCAGCAACTACAAAAACTATAGCTGCTGACTTTTAAAATACAGACACTCACCTGTCCCTCAGTCCAGCGGTGTCCTCACCAGGGCTGGTTTCACCGTCTTCTCTTCCAGGCGCCGGCATCTTCAGTGTGGGTACCCAGCTGTGGCAGCTTGCGGCTTCACAGCCGGGTGCCCACTGCACATGTGCGAGAAGCGCTGCTCTTTGTGAATGGCCCCGTAGTCTTCTGGGACCTGTCACGTGTCCCAGAAGACTACGGGGAGGGAGGGGTGATTGATTAGAGGATCGCAGCGAAAATGGTAGTGGGTACCTGTAAAATTTTGGTACCCTCTCCCCAAATCCTTAATGGGGAGCGGGGGACAAAGGATTAAAGCAGAACGTCCCCTTTTGGGTAGAGCTCCGCTTTAAGGTCATTCCAAAAGTTGTTTTCTATCAGTTTTCATTAAAATAATTCCTAATGATCCTGCCATCAACTTCCTTGTCCAGGCACTTCCTGTTATCTGGCGACAACTGTCTCCCACTCGTGCTCATGCATTGTCATCCTGTCAGTTGCACCCAGGGGTGGACTGAGCATTTGGAAACTCGGGCACTACACGAGGTCCCTGGGTCAGTAGGGGGCCTCATGAGATGCCCCTGGCACCTTTCATAGGCTTTTTTGGGTGTGGTTTGAGTGTGGGTGAGGACACAGGGTCCCCATGATCCCCTATTGCCCGGGGGCCCCATGAGTTGTCAGTCCACCCCTGGTTGCACCCCTTGTGGATACTACAAGCAGCTGTAACAACACACATTGCACAGGCATGGTGACCATCAGGAAATCCGGTCTTGACAATGACATGCAGCCTCTGCTGGAGTGAGTGCATACAGGTGGAAGCAGGGGCGGACTGACCATTTGAGCACTCGGGCACTGCCCGAGGGCCCAGGGTCAGTAGGGGGCCCCATGAAATGCCCCTTGTACCTATTATAGGCTTTTTGGGTGTGCTTTGAGTGTAGGCAAGGAAACAGGGGCCCCATGATCCGATCCCTATTGCCCGGGGGTCCCATGAGTTGTCAGTCCGCCCCTGGTTGCACCCCTTGTGGATACTACAAGCAGCTGTAACAACACACATTGCACAGGCATGGTGACCATCAGGAAATCCGGTCTTGACAATGACATGCAGCATCTGCTGGAGCAAGTGCATACAGGTGGAAGCAGGGGCGGACTAACCATTCAAGCACTCGGGCACTGCCTGAGGGCCCAGGGTCAGTAGGGGGCCCTATGAAATGCCCCTGGTACATTTTATAGGCTTTTTTGGGTGTGCTTTGAGTGTGGGCAAGGACACAGGGGCCCCATGATCCCCTATTGCCCCGGGGCCCCATGAGTTGTCAGTCCGCCCCTGGGTGTAAGGTCATGATTTGATGACACAGGCTGTACAGACTTCCGTGGCGAGCAGACGAGCATGGCGTGATGCTACACAATAGATTTCCTAAGCACACAAGGCAGAGCGTGGCATGGAGAATAAGTGCAGACATGTGTGCTATGATGGACACATCTATACAATGGAGCGGACTGTAGATGGGACTATTTACTGGAATAAGATGTTCATGTTTAGCATTCCGTACATAGCAATAACAGTCAGATCACACAGCTGCGGTCATCTGCCAGAGGCATCCGAAACACCACAACATGCTATGACCAAAGAGCTTCATGTCAAGCTGCATTCCTTTATATAACCAATATATCCAATAGACACAATTGAGTCACCAGCTCCATGTTGGGCAACAACCCTCGTCGACCCCACACACTTTATACTTTATACCCAAAAAGGGGAAGTTTCGCTTTAAGGCCTCATCCCTGATCCCCGTTAAAGTGGTTACCTTCATGCATTCTATACTATTAAAAAACTTTTTGTGTGCAGCATCCCCCCCTAATACTCACCTAAGCCCCCTCTCGATCCACTGGAGCCTCAGCTATCCCGGGACTCCCTCTCCTCATTGACTGAGACAGAAGCGGGAGCCATCGTCTCCCATTGCTGTCAGTCACAGCCAGTGAGCCAATGAAAAGAGAGAAGGGGCAGGGCCGAGCCGCGGCTCCGTGTGTGAATGGACACATGGAGCAGCGGGTGTCCCCATAGCAAGCTGCTTGCTGTGGGGGCAGTCGACAAGAGGGAGGGGCCAGGAGCGAGAGCAAGGGACCCGAGAAGTGGAGGATCCGGGCTGCTTTGTGCAAAACCATTACACAGAGCAGGTAAGTATAGACATGTTTGTTATTTTTTTCTAAAGAAAAAATTAGTCTTTAGAGGCATTCTAAGGATTGGCACCTTTGGGGAGCAAGGTGGGAGGGGGTACCCAATTTTGAAAGGTACCCACTCTCACTTCCAAGGCAATCGGAAGTGGAAGTTGTCCTCTTTCTGTTCCCATAGTTTTCTGGGACATGTGACAGGTTCCAGAAGACTACAGGACCATTCACAAGGCGCAGTGCATCTCACGCACACAGTGGGCACCTGGCTGTAAAACTGCAAGCTGTCACAGCCAGGTGCCCATAGTAAAGATGCCAGCGCCAGGGAGAAGGGACCGCCGGTGAAACCGGCTGCGGTGAGGATACCGCTGGATTGAGGGACAGGTGAGTGTCTGTGCTGACTTTTATTTTTTTTAGATTTTGACTGGACCTCCGTTTAAGTATACATATCTTTTTTTGTAATTGTTCTCTGTCTGGTTGATTGGGGAGGGCGGTCCTCTTCCTCCTGTTCATGTACTTGTAAACGCCATAATTTACAGCAGTACTGTCAATCCTGAGCGGCAAGATGATGCCCCCTCTCTAACAGGCGTGTCCATGATGCCATGAAGAAGAAGCTCACAGGAAGTGAGATGATTGATACTGGATGTCAATCAACCAAGAAGAGGACCGGAAGAGTGGAAGAGATGGTGAGTATTGCAGCAAAAACTTCAAAACTTGCCATGAATATATATACAGTTGCAAGAAAAAGTATGTGAACCCCTTGGGATTACGTGGAGTTTTGCATGAATTGGGCATAAAATGTGCTCTGAACGTCATCTAAGTCACAACAATAGAAGAACACAGTCTGCTGAACATAATACTACACAAACATTAGATGTTGCCATGGTTTAATTGCACATAACGTGTAAACATTCACAGTGCAGGGAGGAAAAAGTATGTGAACCTTCGGACTTAATAACTGGTTGACCCTCCTTTGGCAGCAATAACCTCAACCAAACGTTTCCTGTAGTTGCAGATCAGACCTGCACAACGATCTGGAGTAATTTTGGACCACTCCTCTTCACAAAACTGTTTCAGTGTAGCAATATTCTTGGGATGTGTGATGTGAATCGCTCTCTTAAGGTCATGCCACAGCATTTCAATGGGGTTGAGCTCAGGACTCTGACTGGGCCACTCCAGAAGGCGTATTCTGTGCTGTTGCAGCCATTGTTTTGTTGAATTACTTGTATGCTTTGGGTCATTGTCCTGTTGCATCATCCTCTGCGGAGCTTCAGTTGGCGGACAGATGGTCGTACGTTTTCCTGCAAAATGTCTTGATAAACTCTGGACTTCATTTTCCCATCAATGACAACAATCCGTCCAGGCCCTGAGGCAGCAAAGCAGCCCCAAACCATGATGCTCCCTCCGCCATGTTTTACAGTGGGGATGAGGTTTTGATGTTGGTGTGCTGTGCCTTTTTTTCTCCACACATAGTGTTGTGTGTTTTCCCAAACAACTCAATCTTGGTTTCATCTGTCCACAGTATATTTTGCCAGTAGTGCTGTGGAACATCCACGTGCTGCAATATTGTTTTTGGACAGCAATGGCTTCCTCCGTGGTGTCCTCCCATGTACTCCATTCTTGTTTAATGTTTTCCTTATTGTAGATGTGTCAACAAAAATGTTAGCATGTGCCAGAGATTTCTGTAGGTCTTTAGCTGACACTCTGGGATTCTTCTTTACCTCATGCAGCATTCTGCACTGTGCTCTTGCAGTCATTTTTACAGGACGACCACGCCTAGGGAGAGTAGCAACAGTGCTAAACTTTCTCCATTTGTAGACAGTCTGTCTTACCGTGGACACACGAACATCAAGGCTTTTGGAGATACTTTTGTAACCCTTTCCAGCTTCATGCAAGTCAACAATTCTTGATCGTAGGTCTTCTGAGAGCTCTTTTCTGCGAGGCATGGTTCACATCAGACAGTGCTTCTTGAACCCAGTAAACCCAAAACAGGTGTGTCTTTTTTAAGGGCAGGACAGCTGTCAGCAACACATCCAATATCATCACACTGATTGGAGTCAACGTTGGCTCACTCCTGGCTCCAATTAGCTCTGGGAGAAGTCATTAAGCTAGGGCCTCACATACTTTTTCCTCCCTGCACTGTGAATGTTTACATGTTATGTGCAATTAAACCATGGCAACATCTAATGTTTGTGTAGTATTATGTTCAGCAGACTGTGTTCTTCTATTGTTGTGACATAGATGACGTTCAGAGCACATTTTATGCCCAATTCATGCAAAACTCCACGTAATCCCAAGGGGTTCACATACTTTTTCTTGCAACTGTATATATATATATATAATGTTGATATATGTAACAAATATATATATATATATATTTTTTTTTTTTTTTTTTTTTTATTTCTTTTTTAATTTATTTTTAAGTTGGTTAAAAATGCAATTTCAGTGGTGCCATTCCTGACCTGCTTTTAACAGATCAAGCTCTACAGCTGACATCATGTTTCTGGCTATGATACCTACATGTGCCAGTGATCCAGATCAAGGTATCAGAATAGGAATTTAGATGGTTTCAAACTTCACTGGTTGCATGCTTGTTAATGATCAGTGAATAACTACGAAGTGAACCAGGATGACAGTTCCATTGCCTATGCCTAAATCTTTAAATGGTAGCTGTCCTACTTCTATTCCTGCTTATTGATGAGCAAAGTTGAGAATGTTCATCTGCCTAAAATTTCTGTAAAAATTTGGTTAAAAGTCAATAGAGATTTAAAATTGGGTGAAGCAGAGCAAAATGTCAATGGATCAAAGGGATCAGATGATAATATTCATGAAGGGTTGTGGGCGCTGGAACTGCATCTGTTCACTAACCTGCAACCACCCGCAGCCGAATTGCGCTGCTCTTATAAGAAGCGCAGGGTTGCCATTCATTCTGGTGCAGGAACTGCAGGGAAACTACATGGTCAAAAAAGATTATGCGATTTTTCTGCGGATGCATTTTTGAAAAGGTGCATGCACCTTTTTCCTGAGTCAAATGAATGGGTTGATGTGCACGTGCAAACGCGGGCTGCACGACCCGCACTAGTGTGAACCAGGCCTTATAAAGATTTCTCACAGATATTCGTCTGGTAAAAGCACATGTACATTTAAGCTGTGCAAATAGGAAAAAAGTGAATGTGAATGGGAGCTATCCTGTGCTGTTCAAATGTAAATCATTGAATTAAAATGAAAAATACCACATCTGGCCACTAGATGGAGCGAAGTGTTACACGATTTTTCTATAATGCTTAGCGCCCTCTGGTGGCCAAATGCTGTATTTTCTAGTTTAAATAAATTATTTGCAATCGAAAAGTCGGTAATGAATGGTGTTTTGGAGCATTGGACATTGGACAATGTTATCAATGAATGATATGAATGATATCAATTACCACTTACTGCAAACAACTGTGGTGTTTTGATTTTTTGAAGTCTGACTTGCAGGAAATGGTCATTGCCTTCTGAATCCCCCCCATACATTTTCCATCTGCATATTTAGAGGATGGTGTTGCCCTTTAAGGCAGTCTGAATGGTGTCTAATAACTGCAACACTACTGGTCTGGTTAGTTCATTAATTGATCCATTGATTGATTAAGACTGCCACACAGCAGATTATTGCATTGTGGGACTTCAGCAATCCAGCGCCAGATAAAAGCTGGCCTTCTATGTTTTACAATCTGTTTTCTGCATGCGGTGAATGGAGGGTGACCTCCATTACAATGAATTGTCTTTAGATTTAATGCGCTGGACAGGAGCCAGATGCGTACCGCATTAAGAAAATTACAAGTCTCTGCCATTCCACAGGACTTTTAGGGCCAAGAGATGGCACGGCTGTGGGACATAGTGACGACGTGACTGTCTCTGGGCAAGTCTGTAGTATACTTGGCAAATAATCCTGATCAGACAAAACAAATGGCGTAAAAAAAAGAGGCGTCCTGGAAATGATTGGGACAAATATGCAATAGAGGAAGGTGAAAGATTTCATTGTGTGGCTTGGGTCTATTTTTGATGGCAAACCTCAGCCTTCTTTTTGATACTTTTGGTGTTAGGGTTGCTATTGGTAGAATTATAGTGAAGGTTAGTGTTAGGGTTACAGGGAGGGTTAGGGTTATGGAGAGAGTTAATGTTAGGGTTACAGGAAGGGTTGACATTAGGATTGCAGGGAAGATTAATTTTAGGGTTATGGGGAGAATCAGTGTCTGGATTAAGGTTTGGGTTACAGGGAGGGTTAGTGTTAGGGTTACAGGAAAGATAAGTGTTGAGGTTATAGGGAGGGTTAGTATTGGCGTTACAGGGAGGGTTGGTATTAGGGTTACAGGGAGGGTTAGTGTTAGGGTTACAGGAAAGATAGGTGTTGGTTTTATAGGGAGGGTTAGTATTAGGGTCACAGGGAAGGTTAGTGTTAGGGTCACAGGAAGGGTTATTTTTAGGATTACAGGGAGGGTCGGTAGAAGGGTTACAGGGAGGGTTGGTATTGGCGTTACAGGGAGGGTTGGTATTAGGATTACAGGGAAGGTCAGTGTTAGGGTTACAGGGATGACTATTGTTAGGGTTACAGAGAGGGTCAGTGTAAGGCTTACAGGGTAGGTTGATGGTAGGGTTACATGGAGGGTTAATGTTGGGCTAAAGTTGGGTTTACAAGGATTGTTAGTGTTGGGGTTACAGGAAGGGTTGGTATTAGGATTACAGGGAAGATTAATTTTAGGGTTATGGGTAGAATCAGTTTCTGGATTAAGGTTAGGGTTACAGGGAGGGTTAGTGTTGGGGTTACAGGAAAGATAAGTGTTGGGGTTATAGGAAGGGTTAGTATTAGGGTTACAGGGAAAGTTAGTGTTGGGGGTCACAGGAAGGGTTATTTTTAGGATTACCTGGAGGGTCAGTGATACAGTTACAGGGAGGGTCAGTGTTAGGATTACAGGGAGGGTCAATGTTAGGGTTACAGGGAGGGTCAGTGTTACGGTTACAGGGAGGGTCAGTGTTAGGATTACAGGGATGGTCAGTGTTAGGGTTACAGGGAGGGTCAGT
This sequence comes from Staurois parvus, assembly GCF_062004578.1. NCBI lineage: Eukaryota > Metazoa > Chordata > Amphibia > Anura > Ranidae > Staurois > Staurois parvus. The sequence continues at coordinate 1,670,308 of NW_028318678.1, read as the reverse complement.
GTTAGGGTTACAGGGAGGGTCAGTGTTAGGATTACAGGGAGGGTCAGTGTTAGGGTTACAGGGAGGGTCAGTGTTAGGATTACAGGGAGGGTCAGTGTTAGGGTTACAGGGAGGGTCAGTGTTAGGGTTACAGGGAGGGTCAGTGTTAGGGTTACAGGGAGGGTCAGTGTTAGGGTTACAGGGAGGGTCAGTGTTAGGGTTACAGGAAGGATCAGTTATACAGTTACAGGGAGGGTGAATATTAGGGTTACAGGGAGGGTAGGTATTGGAGTTACAGGGAGGGTTAGTGTTAGGTTTACAGGAAAGGTTGGTATTAGGGTTACAGTGATGGTTAGTGTTAGGGTTACAGGGAGGGTTTGTATTGGGGTTGCAGGGAGGGTCAGAGTTAGGGTTATAGGGAGGGTAGGAATTTGGATTATATTATATATTCGGGTTAGTATTGGTGTTACAGGGAGGGTTATGTGAGGGTGAGTGCTAGAGTTACAGGGAGGGTTCGTTTATTGAAAGGCCCTAGGGTAATGTATTATTCTATGGGAATCATGTGTTAAAAACTACCACCTGTGACCTCCTGGTTACCAAATACAGCATCTCATCTGATTGCTCTCACACCCCATTGATTCCAGCTCCATGCTCTTTGCCCGTTCCCCCAGAAGCTGCATCCCGTCTCTTCATATTCCCAAGAGATTACACCGTTTGGTTAGACTGACCCTTTAAAACCAATCCCATCCCAGGGTAGGTGTTCTTTGTTATAGGCCAAGCTGTTGCTCACAGTTCCTCATGATCCACGAGAGGTCTACAGTCCACCTTGGCTGCCCTGGGAAATCCAGCTGTCGCCCAGCCCTGGGAAGATCCAGTCGGCAGTGGACGGGTTAACGTAAGAAGCTTAGCGGGATGCTTGCGCTGCCTGTGCTTTCACACTGCTCTCCTCAGTCTGCCGAGATGTGAGATTCCGTTAATGAGACCTGCAGCTGCTGTATGCAAAATTAACCTTCTCCTGGAGCGCCGAAGATGTGTGCCGCTACCATAGGAGCTGCGGAAATCCACCGAGCACTCTTCCTCCACAATTAGATTTTACAGTTGGCAGCCTGTGTTGGCCTCTTACAAAAATTTTGTGGCACACTGGGTAGGTTGTTGGGTAATCGGCAAGAGGTTGCATGGAGGATGGCGGAGCAAGGATAATGGTATGTAAAGTGCAGTAACACAAATCCAACTGGAGATCTCCTTCCATCACAACAATTAAAGATTATTGCTAAGTCTTCTGAGATAATGCTCTTCTCCTAAAAGTGTTCTAACCCAAATTCAGCCAGAGATCGCCTTCCATCAGATCTATGAAGGTCTCTGGGATTTTTTTTTAACAATTCACTGTGTGAATGTATCAGCACTTGCGCAAAAGTCACAAATAATGCCCCTCCGAAAGTAATATGTGCAAAAGGTTATTTTCTGATATGTAACTTGCCTTTCACAGGGCAGATATCACATTCCCTAATACCCTAAGAGCATCCAGTCCTAAGAACAAATAGCCTAAGAAGAATCGATAGTTTAAAACAATAGACTAACAATATTCAACCAAAAATAGCCTAAAACAATTTACTAGGAGCATTTGAGCAGAAAAACATCTAAAACAATAGCCTAACAATATTTGACCAAAAATAGTTTCAAACAGTGGCCTAAAATATTTAACCAGAAGAGAAAATAGCCTAAAACAATAGCCTAAGAACATTAAACAAGAAAAGAACATGGCCTAAAACAGGGGTGGGCAATGTGCGGCTCTCCAGCTGTTGTGGAACTACATTTCCCATGAGGCATTGCAAAGAATGGACATTGCAAAACTGACAGAGGCATGATGGAACTTGTAGTTCTGCAACAGCTGGAGAGCCGCACATTGCCCACCCCTTGCCTAAAACAATAGCCTAAGAATATTTGACCAGAAGAGAAAATAGCCTAAAATAATAGCTTAAGAACATTAAACAAGATAAGAACATAGCCTAAAACAATAGCCAAAAACATTTGACCAGAAGAGAAAATAGCCTAAAACAATAGCTTAAGAACATTTGACCAGAAGACAAAATAGCCTAAAACAATAGCTTAAGAACATTAAAAAAGGAAAGAACATGGCCTAAAACAATAGCCAAAAACATTTGACCAGAAGAGCAAATAGCCTAAAACAATAGCTTAAGAACATTTGACCAGAAGACAAAATAGCCTAAAACAATAGCTTAAGAACATTAAACAAGAAAAGAACATGGCCTAAAACAATAGCCAAAAACATTTGACCAAAAGAGAAAATAGCCTAAAAAAATAGCCCAACAATACTCAACCAAAAGTAAACTAACACAATACCCCAAGAACAGTGAACCAGAAAATAGTTCAAAACAATGGCCTAACAATATTCAACCCAACATTGTCTAAAGCAATAGCCTAAGAACATTCGACCAGAAAAGAGTCTAAAACAATAGCCTAACAATATTTGACCAAAATGAGTTTAAAACAGTGGCCTAAAACAATAAAACAAAAGAGAAAATAGCCTAAAACAATAGCCTAGGAACATTAAACAAGTAAAGAAAACAGCCTAAAACTATAGCAGAAGAACATTTGACCAGAAGAAAAAATTGCCTAAAACAATAGCCCAACAATAGTCAACCAAAAGTAAACTAAAACAACAGCCCAAGAACATTGAACCAGAAAATAGTCTACAACAATGACCTAACAATATTCAACCCAACATTGTTTAAAGCAATAACCTAAGAATATTCGACCAGAAAAGAGTCTAAAACAATAGAATAACAATATTTGCCCAAAATGAGTTAAAACTGTGGCCTAAAACAATAAAACAAAAGAGAAATAGCCTAAAACAATAGCCTAGGCACATTAAACAATAAAAGAAAACAGCCTAAAATTATAGCAGAAGAACATTTGACCAGAAGAAAAAATTGCCAAAAACAAGAGCCCAACAATAGTCAACCAAAAGTAAACTAAAACAACAGCCCAAGAACATTGAACCAGAAAATAGCCTACAACAATGACCTAACAATATTCAACCCAACATTGTCTAAAGCAATAGCCTAAGAACATTCGACCAGAAAAGAGTCTAAAACAATAGCCTAACAATATTTGACCAAAATGAGTTTAAAACAGAGGCCTAAAACAATAAAACAAAAGAGAAAATAGCCTAAAACAACAGCCTAGGAACATTAAACAAGAAAAGAAAACAAGCTAAAACTATAGCCTAAGAACATTTGACCAGAAGAAAAAATAGCCTAAAACAATAGCCCAACAATAGTCAACCAAAAGTAAACTAAAACAACAGCCCAAGAACATTGAACCAGAAAATAGCCTATAACAATGACCTAACAATATTCAACCCAACATTGTCTAAAGCAATAGCCTAAGAACATTCGACCAGAAAAGAGTCTAAAACAATAGCCTAACAATATTTGACCAAAATGAGTTTAAAACAGTGGCCTAAAACAATAAAACAAAAGAGAAAATAGCCTAAAACAATAGCCTAGGAACATTTGACCAGAAAATAGTCTAAAACAAAAGCCTTACAATATTCGACCAAAAGAGAAAATAGCCTAAAACAATAGCCTAACAGCATTCTACCAAAAGTAGCCTAAAACATCTAACCAGAAGAGACAATTACAATAGTCTTAAGAACAATTGACCAGAAAATAGTTTAAACATTAGACTGAGAACATTCGGCCAGAATGGAAAAAAGCCTAAATCAATAGCATAAGAACCTTTACCCAGAGAATAAAGTAGCCTAATTAGAAGCCTAACAGCATTCAGCCAAAAAAATATCCTAAAACAATAACCTAAATATTCTACCAGAGCAGAAAGGAGCATGAAATAATAGCCTAACAACATTCATCCGGAAGAGCTGGTAGCCTAAAACAATAGGCTGACGACATTCATCCAGAAGAGGAAATAACTTAAGAATATTCAGTTTCACTCAACAGTCCCAGTCCTATACATTGTTCAAAAAACCATTAAAGCTAATGAGCAAATGCTGGGTAATTTGCACTGAATGATTGTACGTGCAGTGTTGCTGGACGTATAGCTATGTGAATTTTTTATCAATAGATCCTAAGTGTTCTGGGATAATACTCTTTCATAAAAGCCAAATTGCAGCCACAGCTTTTTTATTTCTTTTTGGACGGAGCAGGGAAAAGTTAGAGCTATTGGCAGGTTTATATTGGCAAGGCATCCCATGCTGTATTTGTGGGTTACATTGTCTTTCAGAAAGAATGGTATTCCAATGCACTGCAGCAAGTGGCATGCACTGTACCATGTATTAGCTGTGTGATTGTGTGTGTATGTGTGTGTGTGTGGGGGAGGGTTAACTTATAATTGTTTTGGGTGCATTTTATTTATTTATTTGGCATGTATATGTTTTTGATCTGGCCTATTCCTTTTTATATTTATCTACATCTGTTTTTTTTTTTTTTTTTAAATTAACATTTTATACATAGCCATGAATTCCCAAAGCACTTTGGGTTAGCTAAACAGACGCAGTAGAGAAGTTTACTTTGCAGCTCCCCATGATTAAAACCTCATACTAATCTACTTGGTAAAAAAGGAGTCACTGCTCTGATTACTCATTTGGGCAGGGGCGGACTGACCATTTGGAAACTCGGGCACTGCCCGAGGGCCCAGGGTCAGTAGGGGGCCCCATGAGATGCCCCTGGTGCCTTTTTCATAGGCTTTTTTGAGTTTGGGCAAGGACACAGGGGCCCCATGATCCCCTATTGCCTGGGGGCCCCATGAGTTGTCAGTATAATATACTGTAAAATGGGCACCTTTCAGCAAGGCTGAAGCTAAAAACAGCTGAATATGTGAAAAGGAGACTAGAGCTCCATCTGCTGGTTGATAAGAAGACTGCACAGTATTAATGTGCAGTATATTTTATATTTACACAACTGATAAAAATAATGAAAACAAAATGTTTTAACATTTTTTTAAAAACTGACATTTATAAATAATAAAGAAAGTTTGAATTTTTCATTTATATTGTAGACCAGGGGTCTCCAAACTTTCTAAACATAGGGCCAGTTTACTGTTCATCAGACTTTCAGGGGGCCAAACTGTGGCCATTGGGAGTAGAAATTCTCCTGGCATCAGTGGGAGTAAACAACGCATCTTTGGTATTAGAGGGAGGAATAGAGCCCCTTCATTGGTGTAAGTGGGAGGAATAGTTCCCAGTTGTGTCAGTAGGAGGAATAGTGCCCCATCATTGGTGTCAGTTTGAGGAAAAGTGTCCTATTGTTGGTGTCATTGAGGGGAAATAGTGCCCCATCATTGGTGCCAGTGGGAGGAATAGTGTCCTATTGCTGGTGTCAGTGGGGGGAAAATAGTGCCCCATCATTGCTGTCAGTGGGAGGAATAGTGCCCCATCATTGCTGTGAGTGGGAGGAATATTGTCCTACTGTTGGTGTCAGTGAGGGGAAATAATGCTCTATCATTGGTGTCAGTGGGGGGAAATAGTGCCCCATCATTGGTGTCAGTGGGAGGAATAGAGCCAGTAGCAGTAATTATGCCCCATTGTTGGTGGAAGGAAAGGAATAGTGCCTTGTATCAGTGAGAGTAAAAGTGCCCCAAGGGCCATCTAAAGGCCACATCCGGCCCCTTGGCCACAGTTTGGAGACCACAGTTGTAGACAAATGTAACATAAAATTTAGGACTCCAAGACAGAGCTGGGATTACGATTAGCAGATCTCAATTGTTGGTGTCAGTGAGGGGGAAATAGTGCCCCATCATTGGTGTCAGTGGGAGGAATAGTGCCTCATCATTTCTGTCAGTGGGAGGAATAGTGTCCTACTGTTGGTGTCAGTGGGAGGAAATAGTGCCCCATCATTGGTATCAGTGGGAGGAATAGTGCCCCATCATTGGTGTCAGTGGGAGGAATAGTACCCCTTCATTGGTGTCAGTGGAAGGAATAGTGCCCCATCATTGGTGTCAATGGGAGGAATAGTGCCCCATCATTGGTGTCAGTGGGAGGAATAGTACCCCATCATTGGTGTCAGTGGAAGGAATAGTACCCCATCATTGGTGTCAGTGGAAGGAATAGTGTCCCATCAATGGTGTCAATGGGAGGAATAGTGCCCCATCATTGGTGTCAGTGGGAGGAATAGTACCCCATCATTGGTGTCAGTGGAAGGAATAGTACCCCATCATTGGTGTCAGTGGAAGGAATAGTGTCCCATCAATGGTGTAAATGGGAGGAATAGTGCCCCATCATTGTTGTCAATGGGAGGAATAGTGCCCCATAGTTGGTGTCAATGGGAGAAATAGTGCCTTATTGCAGTAGCAGTAATTATGCCCCATTGTTGGTGGGAGGAAAGGAATAGTGTCTTGTATCAGTGAGAGGAAAAGTGCCCTGAGGGACAGATAAAAGCCACATCCTTGGTATGTGGGAGGAATAGTGCCCCATCATTGCTGTCAGTGGGAGGAATAGTGTCTTACTGTTGGTGTCAGTGGGGAGAAATAGTGACCCATCATCGGTGTCAGTGGGAGAAATACTGCCCCATCATCGGTGTCAGTGGGAGGAATAGTGCCCCATCATCTGTGTCAGTGGGAGGAATAGTGTCCCATCATTGGTGTCAGTGGGAGGAATAGTGTCCCATCTTCGGTGTCAGTGGGAGGAATAGTGTCCCATCATTGGTGTCAGTGGGAGGAATAGTGCCCCATCATTGGTGTCAGTGGGAGAAATAGTGCCCCATCATTGGTGTCAGTGGGAGGAATAGTGTCCCATCATTGGTGTCAGTGGGAGAAATAGTGTCCCATCATCGGTGTCAGTGGGAGAAATACTGCCCCATCATTGGTGTCAGTGGGAGGAATAGTGTCCCATCATTGGTGTCAGTGGGAGGAATCCAAAATCCAGCCCCGGGGCCACAGTTTGGAGACCACTGTTGTGGAAAAAAGTAACATAAAATTTAGAACTCCAAGACAGAGCTGGGATTATGATGCTGGAGTCCCTGAGAAGTATAAATGTGTGTCTCGTTACCCACCTATAACTGCAATGACAGTGTAAGCGCTTGTCCTTTACAGGAGAAACCAGGGCTGGTTTTCTCATTAGGTTCTTGATTATTGGCATCCCAGACAAAGAGGTGGCTTTTCACAGTTTTTTTTCCCATAATTAACAGAAAAACGGTAATCTCCTAAAAACGTTCGATATTACGACATCCCTACGTGCTTGCTGTATCATATTACCCCTCCCCTAGTGGCTGTGTATGTCATTGCAATCCGTTATCCTCCCTGATAAAAACTGAGCCGCATGCAGAGAACATTCTAGTCAGACCTGTGTGGCAGATCAGTATGGAGGGAGAGGAGTGGGAAGGCACAGCCTTTGTGCATCACTACTAAGCAGGAAGCTTGTATGTTTAATAATGTGGCTGCCCCCGTAGGCTTACATAATTACAAACTATACCTGGAAGCAAGGATTTTTTTACATTGACACATGATGATAAGGTTAGTTCATCCAGTCACATTTGCATTCGTTTAAAAAAAAAAAAAAAAAAAAAGGATTCACAACATCCCTATAAATGATAGGCAGGAAGCTAGCATGTACCATTAATTAGTGGTCGAGCGTCGCTGATACATGACAGTCAGCAACACCGGTGCTGCCTCTTGTATGCATGGTGACAATTCCCAGCTGCCTTTACTACTGAGGCCAGACAATTGGAGGACATGTGTTTCCACCTGAGCCCTGCTGGGGGGGCTGTGATTTAAAATGAGAGTAGGGAGAACAAAAGCACGCCCGCTCGACACCTAAAAATCCCAGCCTACCTCCTCCCATCTTTGTGACTTTTAAAAGGATGCCTGCATTTTCAGTGAACGCGTAGGATGGGTTCTTATCGCAGTGTTTCACTTTCAGTTTTTATAAACCCAAGCACTAAAATTTTAAATAAGTTTTAACATGTTAATATCATTTCAAAAATCATTTTTTTATGTATTTTTTTTAAATCTGCAGTGAAATCTGCAAATGAAGCTTGTAATGAAAGTGCTTGTTTTCGCACCTGTTAAAGGGTGACAATGCTCTGTCTCTGTTCCCCCAGCTGTGCCCTTGCGTTGTCACCCTGTCACAGGGGCTTACGATGGAGATTACAAATCGCAAACAGTCATGGTTCATTCTTCAGGAAACTCACTCTGAGAAATGTTATGAAGCCATTATTGGAGTGCATAGAGACAGGAAGAGGCTACAAAGGGGATGCAGAGGATAAAAAGGTGAAAAAGAGTGTATGTATATGGGAAAAAAGCTAAATAATTTACAAGCACCCTTTTTCAGGTTTTTAATGTAGAAATTGTAGTTTAGCCACTAGGAGCAACAGCTGCTAAGATATCAGCCATGAAGACAGCATTGTCTCAAAGACTTGCATTATAGAAAGAGCAGCAAAGCACAAGAAGCAGGAAGCAGTACCTGCATATGTAATAGCAAATATGACTTCCTCCATGTAAATATACAGTAAATAGGGACAAAAGATACATTGAAATATTTAAAAAAAAATTAGGAATATGGTTGGATTTGTTAATATTTATTTTATTACTTATTCAGTGCTTAACATATATATTTGTCAGGGGTGGACTGACAAATCATGGGGCCCCTGGGCAATAGGGGATCATGGGGCCCCTGTGTCCTTGCCTAAACTCAAACCACACCCAAAAAAGCCTATGAAAGGTATGACAGGTACCAGGGGCTTCTCATGGGGCCCCCTACTGACCCCGGGCCCTCAGATGGGATGGGATCTGATGGAAACAGATGGGATCTGATCAGGGGTGGACTGACAACTCATGGGGCCCCCCGGGTAATAGGGGATCATGGGGCCCCTGTGTCCTTGCCCAAACTCAAAAAAGCCTATGAAAAAGGTACCAGGGGCATCTCATGGGGCCCCCTACTGACCCCGGGCCCTCAGGCAGTGCCCAAGTTTCCAAATGGTCAGTCTGCCCCTGATATTTGTACATTCACATCAGTCTCTAACCCTCAAGGGGCGTACAATCTAAGGTCCCTAACTCACATTCATATACTAGGGCCAATTTACACAGGGTCCAATTAACCCAGCCCTTCTCAACCAGGGTGCCCAGCCACCCTGGGGAGCCTTGAGGTTTCTTCAGGGGTGCCTTGGCAAAATGTCTAAAAATTGGCCAAAACTTGTATACAAGTCAGAAGGTGGACAGGCCTGCCTTTTAGTTAATAAATCCCCTCTAATGTTGGGTGTCCTACATGTGTGGATGTTGCTGCATTATATAAATCTATTAGAATAGTTTCTCATATTTTAGAATGGAAGTGTATAGTCCAAACGCACACGTTCCTGCGTTAAAAATGGCTGTGTGTATAAGTGGGTGCTGCAGCAACCGTCGGCTGGAACCGAACGAAATCAGCAAGGGAGAATGTCACCAGCACACTGAGGATCACCAATATGGGTCCAAAGGTTTTAATGAACGATCCAGGGGCGGACTGACAACTCATGGGGCCCCCGGGCAATAGGGGATCATGGGGCCCCTGTGTCCTTGCCCACACCCAAAAAAAAAAGTGAAAAAGCCAAAGAAAGGTACCAGGGGCATCTCATGGGGCCCCCTACTGACCCTGGGCCCTCGGGCAGTGCCCTAGTGCTCAAACGGTCAGTCCACCCCTGAAACGATCACATAGTTACAGCAAGGCAACGTTTCGGAGTCTCACAGGACCCCTTCATCAGGCATGTGACTTTTTCCTTGCATATTTTAGAATGGGGTGCCTCAAGACTGTCCATAATTTTAAAGGGTGCCTCGGGACTACCCATCATTTTTAAAGGGTGCCTCAGGACTACCCATCATTTTTAAAGGGTGCCTTGACTAAAACAAAAGGTTGGGAAACACTGAATTAACCTACCAGCATGTCTTTGGAGTGTGGAAGGAAACCCACGCAGGCACAGGGAGAACATGCAAACTCCAGGCAGGTGGTGCCATAGTTGGAATTCGAACCAGTGACCCTACCATTGCCAGGTGGAGGTGCTAACCATCTAGCCACTGTGCTGCCCTATGATACATGTTATTTTTAATATTGTAACACTACAGAGCAGTATTTGTATCGCTTTCTAAAGATGTAAACATAACACCAAAGTAATTTTAGTAAATTGTATCCCTTTCTAAAATATTATTTACAAATTAGGCTTCAGGAAATCATGGACAAGTTTATTTTTTTATAGCCTCTGCTGCTCTGTGTTTGATCCTTAGGAAAAGAAGGCCCCGTGTATTCATAAAATATGGCATCCACAGCACTCCTGTAGACTTGTATTGGGTCGTAAAGTAACATATGCCCCCTGAAGATATCCCTTCTATCCTCTGTACAGTGAATGGCTGTCGTATTAAAGTAACGGCACAACCTCCTTCAGATATTAGCAGATGTCTTCTGTCTCACAGGTATACTGGGGATGCCCAACCTTACACCACCCATGCAGCTTGCCTCCAGCAGTCCACCATTTGGATACATGGACATCACAGGCAGGCTAGCACAGCTAGCAGACATAGCCAGATGAGTAGCACAGCAACACAGTTATTACCCAGGGGCGGACTGACCATTTGGAAACTCAGGCACTGCCCGAGGGCCCGGGGTCAGTAGGGGGCCCCATGAGATGCCCCTGGTACCTTTTTCATAGGCTTTTTTTGAGTTTGAGCAAGGACACAGGGGCCCCTGATCCCCTATTGCCCGGGGGCCCCATGAGTTGTCAGTCCGCCCCTGTCATTACCAGATCCCAAACAACATAGAGCCCATTCACACTGCACAGCACATGTTATTGTGTGCCTGTGCTGGTGTACATGTGTGCTACACTGCTTTGCGTGTGCTTGGGCTTTCCCTTTTTTTTTTAACCTCTGTGTAATTCTTGGTAATTTCAATGCAAAATTGGAACATGCTTTTGTCCTGCAAAAAGAAAAAAAAATGCACAACGTTTGCATTTTTTTCCCAGCATACAACAAACGCATTGCTTTGGTGTGAGCTGGGCACATAGTCAGCAATAACATTCGCTGTGTTAATGCGTTCAGCCGGCTTTAATTAACTCAGATCAATGCAACTTAACGCATAAGGTGTGACTGAGCCCTTAGTGAATATGAAAGCAGTATATTAAGAGATCTCATCCTGTGGAGGACACAGTGCCTGGTGAGCTGAGCTCTCGAATACAGTGTGATTCTGTGCTGCCCTCCGCCCAGGGAGTGGACTTTAATTGTTGAAAATGAGCCAATCTTGGCAAATTAACGCCACCAACCATTTGGCAGGGAAGACCCAGAAAATCACTACAACGGACGGACATGCACACCACCGAGCATAATGTGAATTTATAAAGGGGATCATTACTAGTCTACTTGGGGACTTCATTGCTAATGGAACAAGGGCTCCCTGCCCTCTAGCCCCTGAATTCTGGTCCACAGCATCCATCGGGTGATTCCAAACTTTAGTTACGTGTGCAGGGCAGGGGCGGACTGACAACTCATCAGGCCCCCGGGCAATAGGGGATCATGGGGCCCCTGTGTCCTTGCCCAAACGCAAAAAAGCCTATGAAAAAGGTACCAGGGGCATCTCATGGGGCCCCCTACTGACCTTGGGCCCTCGGGCAGTGCTCGAGTTTCCAAATGGTCAGTCCGCCCCTGGTGCAGGGTACAGTAGGTTAACTGCTCTGCAAGGGATCCTTGGGCTTCTTTATCAACTCACTGATCCAACCGGTTTGTGGACAAGACATATTGGTGGTCCATGATAAAAAAAATGATTGCCATGGATCATCCTAATTCACTCATCTTAAGTAATGTCCAGGCAGTGTGAATGTCAATGAGGATAGCTTCAGGACTACTACTTCCAGGACTGTAGAGGTAAACATTGAGAGTTTTCATTTCCATAAATTCTAGCAAAAATCACTAGATTTTTGTGAAAATTTGCAATTTTGGTAAAACCTATTAGAGTCAGTTGGGAAGATGAACTTATTGATATTCTTTGGTGGTATTAAGTGTGCAATGGGATTTAAACAGCTCCCGAGGAGGTACGTAAGCGTCTTTTAAAGGCTATTTCCACCCTTCATACCATGTTTCATGTTACACCCATATTTATACAACATGGTGCCTTTCCACATCCTTTCCATGCACCCACCCATTCTCGTACCTGATTCGTGGGGTTTTCCACCACAGAATTATATTTTCAAATTCATTGCAACTGTGCCTGGTTCTCCCTGCACAGCCATTTCAAAGATCCATTACAAGGATCTGTGAATGGAAAAGCTACAAGTCCTATGTGCCACCACAACTGATAGTCCTCAATTGAATATGTGTGGTGATGTCAAAGCATGTGGAGGCCACTGTTTAGCACCTTCAGCTCCATAACCAAAAGTATTTGACCTGGGGCTGGAGGAACAATCTTCAGGAGCTTGTGCATTGCACCTACAATCTAATGGCCATGGTTACAATGTGTTGATGGCAGGGGCGGACTGACAACTCATGGGGCCCCCGGGCAATAGGGGATCATGGGGCCTCTGTGTCCTTGCCCAAACTCAAAAAAGCCTATGAAAAAGGTACCAGGGGCATCTCATGGGGCCCCCTATTGACCCGGGCCCTCGGACAGTACCCGAGTTTCCAAATGGTCAGTCCGCACCTGGTTGATGGCCATGGTTGCAATGTGGCGATGTCATTGTTTACTACTTTTAGCTCCAAAACCAAAAATCTTTGACCTAGGGCTGGAGAAACAATCTGTAGGAGCCTGTTCATTGAACCTACAATCCAATGGCCATGACTGCAATGTTTTGATGGCCATGGTTGCGATGTGTTGATGTCATTGCATGTGGAGTCCATTGTTTACTACCTTCAGCTCCATAACCAAAAGTCTTTGACCTGGGGCTGGAGGAACAATCTACAGGAGCCTGCACATTGCACCTGCAATTCAATGGCAATGGATGCAATGTTTTGATGCCCATGGTTGCATTGTGGTGATGTCAATGCTTGTGGAGTCCATTGTTTACTACCTTCACCTCCATAACCAAAAATCTTTGACCTGGGGCTGGAGGAACAATCTACAGGAGCCTGCATATTGCATCTGTGATCAAGTGGTCATGGTTGAGGTGTTCTTTAAACTCCAGTGCAAAAATTTAATCAATTCACTTTTGTTTTACAAAAAAAGAAAATGCCTTTAGTTATGGGCCTGTTCCTCTGCTAAAAAAAAAAAACAGCCCCTTACTAACCTCATTATTTTTCTTTTTTTTTATATCCAGAAATTATTTCAAACAGACATTGGAATAAAACATTTTAAACCACAGTCCACAAATCATGATCAAACACACACATACAGAAAAACAAAAAAAACACATGCACACAAAGAACACTAAATAAAATAAATAAACTATCATACATACACTAATAGCACAACCTTTAATTAATTTTAATACATAATTACAATAATGATATAATAATATTGCTGATAATAATTTAGAATAAATAATGTTAATTATTATATTTAGTTTTGATGCATAATTTTATATATATTTAGGTTATATTTATTTAGTGTTCTTTGTGTGTATGTGTTTATATATATATATATATATATATATATATATATATATATATATATTTATTATTTTTATTATTTATTTATTTCAGGTACTTATATGGCACCGTCAATCTTACGCAGCGCTTTACACATATATATTGTATATTCACATCAGTCCCTAACCCTCAAGGGGTGTACAATCTAAGGTCCCTAACTCACATTCATACATACACATACTAGGGACAATTTAGACAGTGGCCAATTAACCAACCAGCATGTCTTTGGAGTATATATATATATATATATATATATATATATATGTAGATAGATAGATCAGGGGCGGACTGACAACTCATGGGGCCCCCGGGCAATAGGGGATTATGGGGCCCCTGTGTCCTTGCCCAAACTCAAAAAAGCCTATGAAAAAGGTACCAGGGGCATCTCATGGGGCCCCCTACTGACCCCGGGCCCTCGGGCAGTGCCCGAGTTTCCAAATGGTCAGTCCGCCCCTGAGATAGATAGATATAGACACAAAGAACACTAAATAAAGTAAATAAACTATCACACATACACTAATAATACAGCCTTTAATCAATTTTAATACATAATTATATTAATGATATAATAGTAATAATGCTGATAGCAATAATTTATAATAAAAAATGTAATTATTATATTTAGTTTTGATGCATAATTTTATATATATATATATATATATATATATAGCGCTGCATAAATTGACGGTGCTGTATAAGTACCTGTAATAATAATAATAATGATAATAATAATGTTAATTATTTATAATAGTTAGAAAATTTTAATTAGAGCAAAACTGGGAGTTTCTCCTCCACAAAATTAGAAAATAATTTTTATTTTATTTTTTTGGCTGTTTCATGGCAGTACCTGTACACATAGCACACCTGAGTGGCTCCCAGTGCTGCCCCTCCCTCTCCCAGTTTGAATGGTGCTGCACAGGAGTGTATTACCACTTTAAATGTAAAGTACTTAGACATCTCATTATGTTTTACTGAATACATAACTGCTGTATTTATTTTATCTGCCTGGAGCTCAGCTTTGCCAGAGCCAGCTCTGTCCTTTGCATCCCAGTTAGAACGTTGGTATCCCCATCTGTTCCCATTTCTATGATGTGACCCAGCAGAGATCCTGAATTCAGAGGTGTGATGAGCTGAGGCTGAACATGGAGATTATAATCTACAGAGCAGAGTTACCTCTTCAGCATCCCTTCCCTCTCCCCTCCCTTGCCCCCTCCTCTCCTCCTCTCCTCCTCTCTCTCCTCCCTCCGGTACATCTGAAGTTTCCTCTCCAGTTTAAGCTTTGCTGGGCTCGCAGGCTCCACGCTGTATCCCATCGCACCCCAGCCGGGGCTCCCGGGGAGAGGAGAGAAGAGGGGACCGGTTTCCGCAGCACCCCCAGCTCAGCACTCACCTGGATTACTCATTATTTGGGGGATTGATCAGAGCAGGCAGCATCTCAAACAAGACAGCATCTTCACATCTGGTACCCAGCCCCCCAAAAAACAACCTCTGGATCTGTGGGATCTACTAGATCACTGGAGCTCAGGAGGAGGAGGGGGGGAACCTGTCACCCCCTTCACCCCCATCTACTATTATTACTCTTGGGGTTTCATGTGAAGTGGAGGTGAGCTATGCTTTTGGGAAGACAGGAATCCGTTAAATTAAGGTAAGTGCCACCCAATGCCATGTTCAATAAGTGGGGTGTCTGCTAGTCCCTACTGGCCAGGTCCATCTTTTTTTTTGGGAGGGTTAAGGTGGGCATTAGGGTGCCCATGCCCTGCTAGCCTGTAAAGGGTTAATTTTTTGGGCAGTTTTGGCAGGACTTAACTCTTCCTCTGAGCAAGAGAAGCGGACTGGTGCTGGAACAGTACTCAAGACACCCCTGGCAGGGCTTAATGAGGGTGTTTTTTTACAATATTTAACCCCTACTTTTCCAGGCAGCTGGCATAACAAGGGCGGTTTTAGCAGCACTTAACCCTTGCTTGGCCAGCTGGCTCTATTTGTGATGGTTTAACCCCTTCCCTTGCAAGTTGGTGCCACTTGAGTTGCTTTAACCTCTTGGTGTGTTCCCCTAAACATCATCATTTAACCCTCTTGGTGTGCTTCCCTCACCATCATCATTTAACCCCTTGGTGTGTTCCCCTCACCATCATCACTTAACCCCTTGGTGTGTTCCCCTAACCATCATCATTTGACCCTCTTGGTGTGTTCCCCTAACCATCATCATTTAACCCCTTGGTGTGTTCCCTTAACCATCATCATTTAACCCCTTGGTTTGTTCCCCTAACCATCATCATTTAACCTCTTGGTGTGTTCTGCTAACCATCATCATTTAACCCCTTCTGTGTTTCCCTAACCATCATCATTTAACCCCCTTGGTGTGTTCCCCTAACCGTCATCATTTAACCCCCTTGGTGTCTTCCCCTAACCATCATCATTTAACCCCTTGGTGTGTTCCCCTAACCATCATCATCTAACCTCTTGGTGTGTTCCCCTAACCATCATTATTTAACCCCTTGGTGTGTTCCCTTAACCATCATCAATTGACCCCTTGGTGTGTTCCCCTAACCATCATCATTTAACCCCTCGGTGTGTTCCCCTAACCATCCTCATTTAACCCCATTGATATGTTCCGCTAACCATCATCATTTAACCCCTTGGTGTGTTCCCCTAACCATCATTATTTATCCCCTTGGTGTGTTCCCTTAACCATCATCAATTGACCCCTTGGTGTGTTCCCCTCACCATCCTCATTTAACCCCTTGGTGTGTTCCCCTAACCATCCTCATTTAACCCCATTGATATGTTCCACTAACCATCATCATTTAACCCCCTTGGTGTGTTCCCCTAACCATCATCATTTAACCCCTTGGTGTGCTCCCCTAACCATCATCATTTAACTCCTTGGTGTGCTCCCCTAACCATCATTTTTTAACCCCTTTGGTGTGTTCCCTTAACCATCATCATTTAACCCCTTGGTGTGTTCCCCTAACCATCATCATTTGACCCCTTGGTAAGTTCCCCTAACATCATCATTTAACCCCCTTGGTGTGTTCCCCTAACCATCCTCATTTAACCCTTTTCTGTAAGTGTTTAACCCTTGCAGGCTGGGGTGGGAGTTTTCAACTTAGTGTAACCCTTTGCTTTCCCGGCCGATTGCAATCAGGGCAAGAAGGGAGGGAGTTTTAAGAGCATTTAACCCTTTGATTTTCCAAGGATCATATATATATAATGTATTTATTTTAGCAGCGTTCAATGCCTGCTGTGCCAGGTTGGGCCCTGGAGGACAAGGGATTTGGTCTGGCAGGCGGTTAACCCTGTTTTTGCCAGCAGGCTTTCTTAGTTGATTGTAATCTTTACTTTTCCCAGTGGGGTTTTCATTACAGATCAAACAGCTTGGTCTTAGGCATGCCTCAGTTAACCCTTACTTCCTCAGCTGCAGCTTACTGCTCACAGTTTTGCAGCATTTAACCCTTGCTTTGCTGTCCCAGGTTGGGCCCTGGAGGATACGGGGTAGTTCTGGCAGACACTTAACCCCGGCTATGCCAGCAAACTTTCACAGTTGGATTTACCCCTTGCTTTTTCCTATTCTCCTTTCATTACCCCTTACAGGTGATAGAGCTTTGTTGTAGGCCGCCTCAGTTAACCCTTACTTCCCCAGTTGCAACTGCTTACAGTTTAGCAGCACTTAACCTTTGCTTTGCCAGTATAATGAGGAAGCTTTATCACAGGTTAACCTACCATTTGACAGTTTATTCTATTGAGTATATATTATTTTTGAGCCTTTTAGCAGTTTTAACCCTTGCAGGTTGCTCAATAAAAGATTGCATATAAAAAATCGGCATGATATTTAGAGTATATACATTTTGCATAAACTAGCGCAGATTTTTTTTTTTAAGGGGAAGGGGAGGGGTGGTCTCCTAATTAACTCCGAAGAAAGCTTCTCTTAAAGTTAAAAAGAATAAGCTGTTAAAGTGTAATTGTTTATTAGAATCTTCTTCCTTTTCTCTCCGCACCACCAGGAAGGAGAAAGGAGGGGGCTTTAGGGGGTTTCTGTAAGGCTTAACTTCACTTATTTGCAGAGTACATATGCTGTACACAAGGCTGGGCGCAGGAAATCATTCCCTCTTGGTTCCCAGCCTTGTTTTCCACTTTTTACAAATGTGTGTTTGCCTAATTTGGGCACAGCCATCCTTTGTAAGGCTTGCTTGGCAAAGGCAAAAAAAAAAAAAAATCAGCACTTGGAATATATAATATGTACAGTAGGTGGCTGCAGCACATTGGCTGTCTGCGAACTGTATACATTACATGCGTAGCCTGGGCATGATCATGCTTTTTAGACAGCATGCACTATATGATCTATAGGACCATTAAGACCCTTATGACTTTATTATGGATGCCTGTGTACTCTGGGTACTGAATCAGCCCATAGATCATGTACATTGTATATACAGGACTGTATTTTCATCTTTAATAAGGACATGCTTTGGGGAGTTTATGCATTTCTCCCCTTGGAGAGATATACTGTGCTGTCAGATTTAGGGGTGCAGTGTATAGACATCACTTGTCCTCTGGGCAAGCGTACACTACAAAAGTGGCTTCTGTATAGGATTGTGCAGGAATTGGTATTGTATTATGCAGTAAGGGTATGGGACTTTGTCCTTTAAGGATGCCCTATTTTTCATAAACATTTAATTCAAGAGAGTGAAATGATAGTGGTGATTAAATGGCTTTAGACTTGTCCATTAAATACCTAATTTAAGTGGGCATGGTACCCTCCTTAGATTTTTTTGCCAACAAAAAGAAATATTAGGGAGTGCCTACTTGCAGACAAAGAGCTCCAAATACTTTGAAGCTTCTGTCCTTAGACAAACAGTAATCTTGGAAACTCACTTAAATTCGCCATCGTTAAGAACACTATGTGTTCTTTTGTATGTCAGATGCTCAAGAGGAAAAATATGCTTTATTAAATTACAAGCCCCTAATTTACCGCTCAGCTACGAGTTGCTTTCTTTTGCCTCTTCTATTTTTCTCCTTAGCAAATCTCTCCTATTGTCTTCTGTCTGTCTCCATCTTTTCAAATATATGCCTCTGTTGTTTTTTTGTTTTGTTTTTTCTTTTGCCTGCTCAATTTCCCCTCTGTGTGTCTCTTGTCGTTTAATTTTAGCGGTTTTTAACTTGTCTTGTGAGTTTTGAGACATTTGGTGTGTGACCTTGGTTGGTTCCCTAGCTTTTCTTTTTTTTTTTTTTTTTTTGCTGTTATCTGTTCCAAATCTTTCCCAGGCTTTATTTGAGGTGGGTTATGAAGGTAGGTTGGACACCCTTGTCTTAGATCTTTATAGAGCGGGCTTTCTGAACATGGAGGAACCCTTGAAATAACTAGTCTCAGGGAACATCCGCTAATAACTACTTTTATCTTCATCTTACAATATATTAGTTTGATGGTCAGTGAGAAAAAAAGCTCCTTAAATTGATGGTCATTTGGAAGGATGGTCTTTATATTGGTGGTCAGTTAGAAGAATGTTCCTTTTACAGATAGCTAAAAAAGTTCATTGGTGTCAGTGGTTACTTATCTAAGAGGCAGAAAATGCTAATTTCTGGAAGATCCCCTATTAACCCTAAGGATCTTCTAGAGGTACTCAAGGAAACCCTAACATCTGGTGGAACCATGGTGTTCTATGGAACCCTGGTTGAGAAAGGCTGTTCTACTGAGTTGTGTTCCTCAGCTCATCACTACATCTGATATACATTGCCAGAGCAAGGAATACATCGAATTTTTCCAATTCCTTGCCTCAAACTTCTACCCTCAGAGAATGTTTAAACTTGCTCAGATAGTTGTCAACAGTCAGGAGAGGAGGTTCCAGGTTTAACAAATGCCACACCAACATCAAAGTGTAATAAATTTGACTGTTTTTTCAGATGGTTACAGTCAGTACATTTATCTTTTTCGTATAATCATGGTGTTGTATTTGAATATTCTGCAGTGATGAATTTGCAATGCCAACACTGTCTTACTAAGTTAACACCTGTCTAGCACAGATATTCTCAGCCAGGGTTCTGTGGTACCCTAGAGCTCCTCCAGAGGCTGCTAAGGGTTCCTTGAGTAGTGGGGGGTATGGTGGATTAATCTCTTGCCTGACCATCAATGTAAGAGGACACTACATGGACCACCAGTGTAAGTTGGCCCTTCTCCCATTGACCACTAATTTAGGGTAGTTCTCCCATTGACACACAATGTAGACAAGCAATACATTTAACGCCAATGATAAGGGTCACTTGTTCACTGGCCACCAATGGAAAGAAACATTGCTCCACTGACCACCAACAGAAAGAACCACTTCTCCACTGACCACCAATGAAAAAGGCCACCTCTCCTCTGACTACAAATGGAAAGGGCCCTTCTCCACTGACCATCAATGGAAAAAGCCACTTCTCCACTGACCTCCAATGAAAAGGTCCACTTCTCAACTGACCACCAATGGAAAGGGCCCTTCTCCACTGACCACCAGTGGAAAAAGACACTTCTCCACCCACCACCAATGGAAAGGGTCACTTCTCCACTGACCACCAATGGAAAGGGTCATTTTTCCACTGACCACCAATGGAAAGGGTCAATTCTCCACTGGCTACCAATGGAAAGGGCCAGTACTATTTTTAATGTCTAAGTTTCTTTTCTATCCATTATGCTTGTTACTTTTATTTAATGATTATCACTGAAAATTATTATGTCATATAGTTCGTGGGGGTGTTAAAAATTATCTTCTTTGGTTGTCACATTCTCAAAATATACCACGCTCTTTATTCTTTAATTTATTTTTATATCTACAACTTACTAATCATGATAATGTACCATGAACTGATTATAAAAAATTTCTTGTCAGGGGTTCTCTGAGATAATATATATCTTCAAGAGTTCCACCGGTGCAAAAATGATTGAGAAAGACTGGTCTAGCATTATTGACTGCAGCATACTACAGCCCTCTACTACAGCATGTTATAGACTTAACATGGAGATGTCATTTCAAAAGTTATCTTTTTACATTTACAAATGTTATTAAAATAATACATAATGATCCCCCCCCCCCCCCATTAAGGTCCTTCTCCTGGCGTTCTCTGTTAAAGGCTGACATTTCTCTGTCCCTGGCATAAAAAACATACAACAGGATCACTAGACTGAAAGGTAAAGGAGTCCACATTGCTTTAATTGCTTTAATTGTTCATTAAATAAAACGGCCAATGCATTTCGGGGGCAAATAACACTCCCCTGTCATAAGGGAAATTTAACAAGGCTTAGATGGACTCAATAAAATGAAAAATAAAATCTTCAGTTTGCTGGTAAATCGCTAGAACAACTGTGGAGCATATGTCAGTTTGCACAGACAACAAACAACAAAGTATCTGTCTCTTGATTGTGCTCCTGCATTTTCACCCTGTCACATGGGCTTTTGATGAGGACTACAAGTGACCATTTTAACAAACATTATACAAGCATTATCCATTGTTGTCACCTTTGGAAAACCTATCTTGAGGAATTCCATGCAGTGATCACTTGAGTGCATGTAGATAGGAAGTGGCTGCAAAGAGGCTGCAGGAGAAGAAATGCACTGAGATGTAATAAAGGGTAAATAAAAAAAATGAAAACAAGATTTATATTTTTAAAAAGCCACTTTATGATGAATGCATTTACAGCATCCTTTATTAAAGCAGAGCTAAGGCCAGAGATACTCAACTGTCCAGTGGTTCCTCCGGTGCCGGCATCTTCTCCTTTGTGCAAGTTTTTGGGCCTCTTCATTGGCTAGCGCAGGATGATGTCACTTATGCACAGGAGCTAGTCATCCCAGCACTTTGGATTGGGCCACCCACTGTAGATTGAGCTGTGCGTGTGCTGCTCAGTTTACTGTCTGGGGATCACTGTGATCAGGCAGGTAGGTGTAGCTTATTGCAGAAGAAACATTGGATGTCTTTTCTGCAATAAAAAGTGTGCCTGCTCTCTCTCTCTCTCTTTTACCCCCTCTCTCTTATCCCCCCTCTCTCACCCCCTTTCTCTCTTTTACCCCTCTATCTTATTCTCTCTCTCTCTCACCCCCCTCTCTCTCTCTTTAACCCCCTCTCTCTTATCCTCTCTCCCTCACCCCCCTCTCTCTTTTACCTCTCTATCTTATTCCCTCTCTCTCGCCCCCTCTCTCTCTCGTTAACCCCCTCTCTCTTATCCTCTCTCTCTCTTTCTCACCCCCGCTCTCTCTCACCCCCTCTCTCTTATCCCCTCTCTCTCACCCCCTCTCTCTTATCCCCTCTCTCTCACCCCCTCTCTCTTATCCACTCTCTCTCACCCCCTCTCTCTTACCCCCCCCTCTCTCTCTCTCATCCCCCCTCTCTCAAACCCCTCTCTCTTATCCCCCCTTTCTCTCACCCCCCTCTCTCTTTTACCCCTTTTCTCTTCCCCCCCCCCCCCTCACACACACTCTCACACACCCACTCTCCCTCTTTTAACCCCTCTCTCTTATCCCCTCTCTATCTTTTACCCACTCTTTCTTATCCCCCCTCTCTCTCCCCCCCTCTCTCTTACTTCCTCTCTCTTATCCCCTCTCTCTCTTTTACCCCCTCTCTCTTATCCCCCCCCTCTCTCTCACCACCACTTTCTCTTTTACCCCCTCTCTCTTATCCCCCCTCTCTCTCACCCCCTCTTTCTCTTTTACCCCCTCTCTCTTGTCCCCCCTTTCTCTCTCACCCCCTCTCCCTCTCTCTCACACACTCTCTCCCTCTTTTATCCCTTCTCTCTTACCCCTCTCTCTTATCCCCTCTCTCTTACCCCCTCTCTCTTATCCCCTCTCTCTCTTTTACCTTCTCTCTCTTATCCCCTTTCTCTCTCTCACCCCCACTTCCACTTTAAAAGGTAGCAGTTATAGCCCCCAAACTTCTGTTTTAAAGAAAAACTCTGGTCAGTGCTTAGTTTTCTTTCCACCTAAATTAACCACTTAGCATAACCCCAGATGCAGTTTCAGATAAAAAAACAACTCATTCTTTTTTAACTGTTTTTTGGTTTTCCAATCGTCTTATAATCATGCCCATGTGGATGGATTAAAAAAATGAGGAGCTACTGTATGTATGGCCACTCCCCCTCTTCAGCATGTTATAGCTGCCATTGGAGGGGGCAGTCACGCGACACCTCCCTCCCACACTCAGTGATTTTTAAGGAGAGTGGGCACATAGAAAAAAAATATTCGTGGTGTATAGGTTAATGGATAAACTAGTTTTCTTTTTTCCAGTGCTGGGACAGTCAGTAAGAGAAATATGGAATCTGCCATTGCTGACCTCCTTTAAAGTATACTAACTGCTTGGCTGATGCTTTGGGATTCTGAGCTGGAAACGGCATGCAGGTTAGAAGATAGGCTGAGCTCAGAACACCAGATCCGTATTTGTTTGAAAGTATTGAAGACGTGGGATGAGAAGTGCAGCCAGTTAGTGAGCATTTTAGCAACTTTTGAAACGTCTTTAGATCACAGTTTTGCCTTAAAACTGAACTTTATAAGGTATTCGTTCAATGGGGTCTTTCTGCATTTCAAGGGTTCGATGCTTGTCAAGTCTAGGGTCAGAGGAATAAGCTGCAACATTTAACCTATTCCTCGCCACATTGTACAAACAGCCCTCCAAAGCCTCTTCTGTTTGTTCACACTCGTTACAGACAATGCAGGACTAGGAGTCCTGCATCTTATGTGAGATTGATGAGGCCCCACCCAAAACCTGGAGCATCGGAGAGAACAGGTGAGAGCAGGAATCCTGCCAGAGCCAGGAGTAAGGTAAGTGTTACCCTTGGTTCACATCTATGTGTGTTGGGAAGACACGTAAAATCGCACGCTTTCCTGACACAGAAACGCACTGCTCTTTAGCAGACAGGGGTGGCATTAATTCTTCATCCAATTTTACAAAAGGGTTGGGGATTTCTTTCCCCGTGTTTTTTTGTGGGTAGGACAGCTATTGAAATGAACGGTCCACCTTACATGCGTAGAAAACATGTGCACGCCTTTTCGCAGGTGTGAGCCTAGCTTTACAGCTTATTCCTCTAAGGCCTCTTGCACACGGTACTGATGTTTGAGCATCTGCATATTTGGATGTAGTTTCAGGCATTTGTTTTGCGCATATTTGCGCTCTTTCGCCCGTATTTGCGTGTAAATGCGCGAACGCAGAATAAATTACTGACCAAAAATGTAGATTTTTCTATTTTTGTTTTACTGAAGAATACACGCCGCTTCTTTACATGCCTGTATGCAAAGGCACATTATAAATAATGGGCTACATTTTACCTTGATAAAAAAAAAATTCTGTACTGAGCTTTTCCAAGCTGCAGAGTGCAAGAGGCCTAACTCCAGACTCAACAGTTAGTTAAACCTTGCAGGGCAGGAAGAGCATACTGAAAGGGTATTTTTTTACAATAATCGCAGAGTTCGGCTTTCAAGTTCATTAATTTCATAACAGTTTCCCAAAGAAATTGTTATTAAAATGTTGACCAAAGGAACAAATGTTGATCAAAGGACTCTTTGCTTCTAGATCTTTAGAACTCATATCAGGATTTCTCAACCAGGGTTCCAGGGAACCCTAGGATTTCTTCAGAGGTTCCTTGAGCAATGACCAATTTTGGTTTCTCAGATACATTTCCACTGACAACAATAATCTTTTTAGCTATCTGTACGGGGGTAATTCTTCCCTATGACCACAAGCGTAAGGAGCATTCTTCCCAGTGACCATCACACTAATGTATCATGAACTGTGGATATAGTAATGTTTCAATGTTTCCTCTGTGTTGAAAAGCTTGAGAAAGTCTTCCGTATATTGTATGTTTCCATGGTGCTTTGATGTGCTACCACAGGTCATATCATAATGCTCTCTACAAGTCCAGGCTTTTTTTGCCCATACATTGACTTCTTCTTCATGTGTTCCTAGGTGCCGTTTGCTATCATGACTGATGGCGAGAGAAGAGAGCCTTTTCAGCCTCTGGCAGGAGATGACATCAGGGTTCCTATCCCCCCCATGCCACCGGCGGGGGAACCCACGGAGGAGGACGATGGTGGAAGTGCAGAAAAGTCGGCCTTGGGGAGCATGGGTTCTGGAGAGTCATCTGGACAAGGTCAGAGTCACCGGCAAGGCTCCGAAGAAGAAGAGCAGGTCCCCTACCCGGCTTTGGCTCCCACCGTGTTCTTCTGTCTCAAACAAACCACCCGACCGCGAAGCTGGTGCCTCAAACTGGTCTGTAACCCATATCCTTTCCAAAGATGCTGGATAACTTATTGAATCTTTATTGTGCCTGATTCCTCTCATGCAGGACAGGGCAGTTGGTAGGATAAGTCTTGCCCTTTTAAAATGTCTGAATTGTGTACAAAATGTTATATTTTGTTGGTTGGAATCTTAAGATGTGTTAATACATTGGGAGAACCTTGTGGCTGCCATCTCTTGGATGACTTGAAGTTGTAGTGCTGCTGAAGGAACATGAAGCAAAACATATTGGTTATTAAAGAAAAACCCCAGTCTAATTATCAAGCAGGGTATTGTTCATTAAATATAACCAGTTATTACTTTAGCCACCCTACATATCTGTCATTGTCCTCAAAAATGTTACGTCAACACCCACTTCTTCCACTACATGGTGCACATATAGGAGCAAGATAGGCAAACTTCTAATTACATTTCACCCTCAGTGGCTTAAATATAAAGCTGTGCCTATGTAACTGGTAGATACCCAGCCCAGGGATACTGTTTTGAAAAAATTTCCATGAAAATGTTTTAGTT
>NW_028318678.1:1610000-1640000 GCF_062004578.1 Staurois parvus | reverse complement strand
AGAGGTGAACTTGCTAAATTTACATAAAAGGGAGCTGATTTCTAAGGATTCATATTTCTGTCCATCCGGTCCTGAGATTTATACAGCTCTGTTACGATGCGCAGCTATGTCTGGCAGAACAGAAGACCTAAGCTTTCTCTGCTGCAGTTAGGTTACACTTAAGGTGGGAATACACCATTAGAAAATCGACTGATTGGTCATCCGAGGCGTTCGTTCGTTGGTCAAAATCGTGGCGCACATTAACCAATTTTAAAAAAATCGTTCGTCGACCAATACGTAGTGTTGACGTCTTCCGTACAAGTGGAAGTGATGCGGTGTGCGTGTGACCTTGTAGCCACGCCCTTCCGGACAGAACGAGCGATATACACAACAATTCCCAGCAATGAGTATAATATCGTTTATTACATGACCTATATACATAAATAGTGATACATAAAATATAATCTGCACAATTCTGCTTTCATCATCTCATTCGGCCAATCTACTTTTAACCTTTGGATTTTTCGTTCGTGTTTCCGAAGATTCCTTGGACATAAACCAGCCGGGTCATCTTCTGTTTCCGTTCATGTGTGATAGCATTCGATAGATTTTTTTCGTACAACCGTCTTACCACCGCATAGAAAATCGGTCGTTTGTATGTGAAACGACAACATTTTTCACTGTTGTTCAACCGGATTTTTTCGTTCACAATATCGTTATCGGTTAAAACATCCTCCTCATCAACGAAGAGAAAATCATTCGATCAGTGGTTCCGCAAAATTTCTTGGACGATTTTCTTATGTGAACGGGGCATTACAGATCTTCCCTCCTCCCGTCTGTGACTGGATAGTGAAAGTAGAAGCAACAGATAATCTCATCTCTGTCATTCTGCTCTCTTCTCTTTGTAAGCACGTGAGTACTGCAGCACACCGGAGTAGCTCCACTTCTCCCTCACTCAGTCTGAGCTCTGCTGTACAGGTGCTACAAGAGGCTGATACCAGGGCAGATTCCAGTACTTTTAATGCTCGCCAAGCTCCATCCAAAACTAATTATATTTTAATCTTATGGTAGCTGTTTTGTCAAGATTTCAAGTTTTTGTACTTGAGTTTTTATATCTATTTTTACTATTATATTAAAAACATAAGTATGACATTCTTATACTAAGATAAGAGATAAGAATATATATATATGTATATATATATATATATAATATTTTATATATACATATATATGTGTGTATATATATATATATATATAATATTTTATATATATATATATAATATTTATATATATATATATATATATATATATATATATATATATATATATATATATAAAATTTGAAAAAATTAGTAGAAAAGAAAATAGAAAAAATATAAATATTATATATACGGTATATATATATATATATATATACTGATATTTAAGCATACTACATGACAAAGGAATCTCAGAGTGCTATGGTTTAATTAAAGAGGCAGCACAGCAGGACCTTTGTCTTTTTGCGCTTTGTTTTAAATACAGTAGGGATAGAGTCTTTGGTTTTTCCTTTTCGCCAGAACTCTATTATAGTGATTTCTCCGCAATTACTGCCATGGTTTTACGAGACAGGGAGGGAAATCTGCAGCAAGGACACAAAAATAAAAAATCTGATAGGGGTTCTAGCTTTCCCTGTTCATGTTGCAGTGGAAAAGTTGCCCTCGCCTGTCTGTTGAGAAATCACCAAGACTGGAAGGGTAGGTTTCTCTAACTGAGCACCAGAAAGCCAGTAAAATTTAATAGGGATTCCAGTCCTCCAGCCCCAATACTTTCCCACTGTGCCCATAAATATTAAAATAATAATTTGTGGGTTGATATTTATGTTACATATCCTAGCATAACTATTAACTGTCCTTTTTCTAGAGAAACAGACCCTCCTTTGGAACCAGATCTCTCTGCCCCCCTTTCCTCCTCAGTTGGCCTGGCATTTAATTTACATATCCTAGCGTACCTCCCAACTGTCTTTTGTCTGGAGAGACGGACCCTGCTTTGGAACCAGATTTCTCTCTTCCTGGTTCCTCTTCAGTTGTCACTCTATTTGGTCTGATGTATAAAGAATTCACATTAATTCTAGACAACCTTTAAAGGGACAGGCATCCACTTTTTTTTTATCATTTTACTATAGTGTTTCTTTGGATCTTGTAATTGTGCAAAACTCACAGGTTTCTGCCTCTTCTGCTTGTCATCCCTTTATCTCTTAGCAGAGCCTACTCTCCATCTTCCTGAGGTATGATAATCCTCCTGGTGCAAAAGCCTTACCTGCCTTCCTACAGGGTTTTCAGGGATGTTTCTAGGTTTATGTTGGGAATCTTTCAGCTAGCTCTTAGGACTGTTTTGGAATTTAATTTATCTTTTTTCTCCTTAAAACAGAACTAGCATCAGATATATCTGGTGTGTCACAAGATAGATTGTGGTTTTTATACAAGTATAATATTCTGTACCACAAGAGGGGGAATATTGGTAAACAGAAACATTTTACAGGGGTTCAAACCTTTCTCAACTTTGTTAGAAGGTGCTGTTTGTTGTCCATTGATGAAGGTCCCTTTCAGATACTTTGTTAGAAGGTCCCTTTTAGAAAACTTTGTTAGAAGGTGCTGTTTGTTGGCCATTGATGAAGGTCCCTTTAAGAAACTTTGTTTGAAGGTGCTGTTTGTTGGCCATTTTTGAAGGTCCCTTTCAGAAAACGTTGTAAGAATGTGCTGTTTGTTGGCCATTGATGAAGGTCTATTTCAGAAACATTGTTAGAAGGTGCTGTTTGTTGGCCATTTTTGAATGTCTATTTCAGAAACTTTGTTAGAAGGTGCTGTGTGTTGGCCATTGGTGAAGGTCCCTTTTGGAAAACTTTATTAGAAGGTGCTGTTTGTTGGCCATTTTTGAAGGTCCCTTTCAGAAAACGTTGTTAGAATGTGCTGTTTGTTGGCCATTGATGAAGGTCTATTTCAGAAACATTGTTAGAAGGTGCTGTTTGTTGGCCATTTTTGAATGTCTATTTCAGAAACTTTGTTAGAAGGTGCTGTGTGTTGGCCATTGGTGAAGGTCCCTTTTGGAAAACTTTATTAGAAGGTGCTGTTTGTTGGCCAATTTTGAAGATCCCTTTCCAAAACTTTGTTAAAAAGGTGCAGTTTGCTGGCCACTGATGAAGGTCCCTTTTGGAAACTTTGTTTTAAAGGTGCAGTTTGCTGGCCACTGATGAAGGTCCCTTTTGGAAACTTTGTTATAAAGGTGCTGTTTGCTGACCACTGATGAAGGTCCCATTCAGAAACTTTGTTAGAAGGTGCTGTTTGTTGACCATTATTATAAATATTATATATACGGTATATATATATATATATACTGATATTTAAGCATACTACATGACAAAGGAATCTCAGAGTGCTATGGTTTAACTAAAGAGGCAGCACAGCAGGACCTTTGTCTTTTTGCGCTTTGTTTTAAATACAGTAGGGATAGAGTCTTTGGTTTTTCCTTCTCGCCAGAACTCTATTATAGTGATTTCTCCGCAATTACTGCCATGGTTTTACGAGACAGGGAGGGAAATCTGCAGCAAGGACACAAAAATAAAAAATCTGATAGGGGTTCTAGCTTTCCCTGTTCATGTTGCAGTGGAAAAGTTGCCCTCACCTGTCTGTTGAGAAATCACCAAGACTGGAAGGGTAGGTTTCTCTAACTGAGCACCAGAAAGCCAGTAAAATTTAATAGGGATTCCAGTCCTCCAGCCCCAATACTTTCCCACTGTGCCCATAAATATTAAAATAATAATTTGTGGGTTGATATTTATGTTACATATCCTAGCATAACTATTAACTGTCCTTTTTCTAGAGAAACAGACCCTCCTTTGGAACCAGATCTCTCTGCCCCCCTTTCCTCCTCAGTTGGCCTGGCATTTAATTTACATATCCTAGCGTACCTCCCAACTGTCTTTTGTCTGGAGAGACTGACCCTGCTTTGGAACCAGATTTCTCTCTTCCTGGTTCCTCTTCAGTTGTCACTCTATTTGGTCTGATGTATAAAGAATTCACATTAATTCTAGACAACCTTTAAAGGGACAGGCATCCACTTTTTTTTTTATCATTTTACTATAGTGTTTCTTTGGATCTTGTAATTGTGCAAAACTCACAGGTTTCTGCCTCTTCTGCTTGTCATCCCTTTATCTCTTAGCAGAGCCTACTCTCCATCTTCCTGAGGTATGATAATCCTCCTGGTGCAAAAGCCTTACCTGCCTTCCTACAGGGTTTTCAGGGATGTTTCTAGGTTTATGTTGGGAATCTTTCAGCTAGCTCTTAGGACTGTTTTGGAATTTAATTTATCTTTTTTCTCCTTAAAACAGAACTAGCATCAGATATATCTGGTGTGTCACAAGATAGATTGTGGTTTTTATACAAGTATAATATTCTGTACCACAAGAGGGGGAATATTGGTAAACAGAAACATTTTACAGGGGTTCAAACCTTTCTCAACTTTGTTAGAAGGTGCTGTTTGTTGTCCATTGATGAAGGTCCCTTTCAGATACTTTGTTAGAAGGTCCCTTTTAGAAAACTTTGTTAGAAGGTGCTGTTTGTTGGCCATTGATGAAGGTCCCTTTAAGAAACTTTGTTTGAAGGTGCTGTTTGTTGGCCATTTTTGAAGGTCCCTTTCAGAAAACGTTGTTAGAATGTGCTGTTTGTTGGCCATTGATGAAGGTCTATTTCAGAAACATTGTTAGAAGGTGCTGTTTGTTGGCCATTTTTGAATGTCTATTTCAGAAACTTTGTTAGAAGGTGCTGTGTGTTGGCCATTGGTGAAGGTCCCTTTTGGAAAACTTTATTAGAAGGTGCTGTTTGTTGGCCATTTTTGAAGGTCCCTTTCAGAAAACGTTGTTAGAATGTGCTGTTTGTTGGCCATTGATGAAGGTCTATTTCAGAAACATTGTTAGAAGGTGCTGTTTGTTGGCCATTTTTGAATGTCTATTTCAAGAACTTTGTTAGAAGCTGCTGTGTGTTGGCCATTGGTGAAGGTCCCTTTTGGAAAACTTTATTAGAAGGTGCTGTTTGTTGGCCATTTTTGAAGGTCCCTTTCAGAAAACGTTGTTAGAATGTGCTGTTTGTTGGCCATTGATGAAGGTCTATTTCAGAAACATTGTTAGAAGGTGCTGTTTGTTGGCCATTTTTGAATGTCTATTTCAAGAACTTTGTTAGAAGCTGCTGTGTGTTGGCCATTGGTGAAGGTCCCTTTTGGAAAACTTTATTAGAAGGTGCTGTTTGTTGGCCATTTTTGAAGGTCCCTTTCAGAAAACGTTGTTAGAATGTGCTGTTTGTTGGCCATTGATGAAGGTCTATTTCAGAAACATTGTTAGAAGGTGCTGTTTGTTGGCCATTTTTGAATGTCTATTTCAGAAACTTTGTTAGAAGGTGCTGTGTGTTGGCCATTGGTGAAGGTCCCTTTTGGAAAACTTTATTAGAAGGTGCTGTTTGTTGGCCAATTTTGAAGATCCCTTTCCAAAACTTTGTTAAAAAGGTGCTGTTTGCTGGCCACTGATGAAGGTCCCTTTTGGAAACTTTGTTTTAAAGGTGCAGTTTGCTGGCCACTGATGAAGGTCCCTTTTGGAAACTTTGTTTTAAAGGTGCAGTTTGCTGGCCACTGATGAAGGTCCCTTTTGGAAACTTTGTTATAAAGGTGCTGTTTGCTGACCACTGATGAAGGTCCCATTCAGAAACTTTGTTAGAAGGTGCTGTTTGTTGACCATTGATGAAGGTCCCTTTTGGAAACTGTTAGAAAGGTGCTGTTTGCTGGCCACTGATGAAGGTCCCTTTCAGAAACTTTGTTAGAAGGTGCTGTTTGTTGTCCATTGATGAAGGTTCCTTTTGGAAACTGTTAGAAAGGTGCTGTTTGCTGGCCACTGATGAAGGTCCCTTTCAGAACATTTGTTATAAAGGTGCTGGTTGCTGACCACTGATGAAGGTCCCTTTCAGAAACTTTGTTATAAAGGTGCTGGTTGCTGACCACTGATGAAGGTCCCTTTCAGAAACTTTGCTAGAAGGTGCTGTTTGTAGGCCACTGATGAAGGTCCCTTTTGTAAACTTTGGTAGATGGTGCTGTTTGTTAGCCATCGATGAAGATTCCTTTCAGAAAGTGAACCTTGACTGGTGGATGCATGGCATAGTTAAAGAATTTTAGTTGTGTCATGTATGGTAAAGATAAACTACCAGGAATAAAAAAATAATCCTTTGCAGGAGAACCCATAATCCTGAATTACATGTGAGGACATTGAGGAAGAGTCCACTGCCGGTGAGAGAGGGAATAGAAGAGAGAGCCGGCTATCTGGGGATCAGAGGGTGGGGTAGGTAAAAGTGCTTTTAATGGTCCCATAGCCATAAAAGTATTTAACCCTTGCAGTGTGCGGGCTTCCCCACTGAAATGGATGATTGTTCCTTTGCCTGGAGATGGACTGTAAAAATGTTCATAAATTTGGAGTGGATCAGATTAGTGAAGTTATGATGAGTTGAGCCTGGGCCTGAGCTCTACTTAGGGTGTACACTATGTGTGTATGTGCTCGATGACGTTCGAGTCCTGAAGTCCAGTTCGTTTGAGTAGGGTGATTGCTCCGTGGATGGATTGGGGCGCAGTTCAGTTGCACTTCGGCATGGTGTGATCACGAAGCCTGAGCATGGAAGCTTTTGGATTACTGAGCACCTATCAATCATGGAAACAGAGATCACTTTGATCTATGGCAGAGGTAATGACATAGGTGTTCTTGGGCCCCCACAATGTGAGCGCAGAACCACCGGAAAGATGGGACAATTGTATGAAGTCTAGTATTGTGACATTGGAGTGATTACAAAAACCTTGAACCATTGCAAGCCAAGTGAAGAGTTGCCCACTCATGGCTATGTTTTAGCTTTTAAACAAAATGGGAAACCCATCTGCGGGACCTTGAACATTTTTAATCTCATTGATATCCATGGCTAATTGGCATTGGGCCAAACTGGACAACCTTAAGCCATGGTCAGTGAGAATTTCGGTGGCATCATCTGGTAAAGAACCAGGTGCAGCGTTTAAAAACGTCCAAGACTCATCTGAGAGGGACTTTCTAAAATTATGACAATGGCTTGTGGGTGTGGCTTAGTGTCAACATATATTGGACATCACGGGGGGGTGATGACTTTATTGCTAAATGATTTTATATAGCATATCCCCTGTGTGCGCTATAATCTGTCAATCTGAACTTTTTATAGCTTTTTTCCTGTCTCAAATAAAAGATCTTACCAGGGGCGGACTGACAACTCATGGGGCCCCCGGGCAATAGGGGATCATGGGGCCCCTGTGTCCTTGCCCAAACTCAAGAAAGCCTATGAAAAAGGTACCAGGGGCATCTCATGGGGCCCCCTACTGACCCTGGGCCCTCGAGTTTCCAAATGGTCAGTCCGCCCCTGGTTCTTACATGTATTTTAAAAATGTGATGGAAGAGGTTCTGGTCTTTATATACAGTCCAATTTCCTGCTGACCTGAACGCGTTAATAAATTGTGAAAGCAGATACGGGACTGAATGGGCGCTGCTTGCGTAATGTGGTTTAGAGTTGCGATGTGCTGCAGACGCATGTGAACAGGACCTCAGACGGAAGCAGCATCCCTGGATTTGCGCACAATAATGGGGCGCTATAGAACTGGCCGCACTGTGTATATCTCTGTGCACTGCACATGGTTGGGAAACATTTGACAGGTTAGCGTGCCTTTAAACAGCATGACATCATTAACTGTGCAGTGCCCGTATCGCCATATTAGGCAATAGCCTGCAGCGGCTGGTTGGCGTTCGGGCCTTTGCAGCCCTCTGTGACACTGTTGTGGCAGAATCCGGGGGGGGGGATTGGCTCGGGGGGAAGCAGGCTCCCAGTTTGCCGACACTGGATTGTATATAAACCTCCGTCTTTTAAACACACGGATGGACTGTCTGCTTGTCTGCTTCGCGAAGCCCAGGAAACATTTTCTGCTGATTGATTGCCTGTTCTGATCCAGACTTTGCATGCAAAGACCTCTTCCCTTCTCAGATCCTGTTTTCCCCATCCTGTCCTGCGTACGTGTCAAAGACAGTATCACTTGCATGGGGTCTCTCCCTTCGGCGTAAAGCAGTGTCCCAGCCAAAAATAAAAAAAATAACAAGTTACAAAAATGACATTTGAATTAAACACTAAAATATAACATAGCTTTGCTGCAATATTCACCTTCAATCCAGAGATTTTCCTGCAGTACTTCTTTTCCACCACTAGATGTCCTCAGTTTGATGGTAAGTCTCCTTCAACCCACTTCCTCTGAGCCCAGGCCCTCCCCAGCCTCTGACTGAACATAGGAGAAGCAGCACAGTGATCTCTCTTTTATGCATTTTAGTAAGATTTTATACATAATGCTGATGTATTTGTGTGTATCTAAAAAAACAAACAAACAAACAACAACTTTGGGGTCTATTTATTATTTTATTATCTACATTATTATTGTTGATATTATTATTATTATAATTATTATTAGTATTATCATTAATATTATTATTATTAGTATTTTTATTATCATTATTAATATTATTATTAGTATTATGATTGATATTATTATTATTAGTATTTTTATTATTAGTAGTAGTATAATCATTATTAATATTATTATTATTATTAGTAGTAGTAGTATTTTTATTATTAGTAGTAGTATTATCATTATTATTATTATTATTAGTAGTAGTAGTAGTAGTATTATCATTATTATTAGTATTATTATTATTATCTTTTTTATTATTATTATTATTATTAGTATTTTTATTATTAGTAGTAGTATTATCATTATTATTATTAGTAGTATTATCATTATTATTAGTATTATTATTTTTATCTTTTTTATTATTATTATTAGTATTTTTATTATTAGTAGTAGTATTATCATTATTATTATTATTATTAGTAGTAGTAGTAGTATTATTATTATCTTTTTTATTATCATTATTATTATTATTATTATTAGTAGTAGTAGTAGTAGTAGTATTATCATTATTATTAGTATTATTATCTTTTTTATTATCATTATTATTATTATTATTAGTAGTAGTAGTAGTAGTAGTATTATCATTATTATTAGTATTATTATCTTTTTTATTATCATTATTATTATTATTATTATTAGTAGTAGTATTATCATTATTATTAGTATTATTATCTTTTTTATTATTATTAGTAGTAGTAGTAGAAGTAGTAGTATCATTATTATTAGTATTATTATTATTATCTTTTTTTTTTTTATTATTATTATTATTATTATTATTATACAGGATTTATATAGCATTGCATATGTTTTCACCCAAGATTCGTACATTTTCTAATTTAATCTTAAGGAAAAAAGTTGTGTCACTCTTGGATAAAAACATTGATAAATAGACCCCTTTATTTATTTTTTTAAAACTGAACTTTCTGTTTTAATCAGCAACATTCAATTTGCATCAAAACAAAAGATGTGCAATGGATCACAGTTCACAGCAGATTAGAAAAGCCTGTCCTGCCAGCATGCTGCAGAATAGGACTCTTGCTCTCAGTGTGGAAGCAGTGGTCTCTCTGCAGAGGTCTTATACCCTCCCCCCCCCCCCCCCCCCCCCCCCCCGCTGAGTCCAGCCTATAGTCTTGTGATCAGCAAGGCTCTTTCTCCCTGCTGATTGAAGAAGTCTGACTCAGCAGGAGATATGTCAGACCTCTGCTTCCATATCGAAAACAAGGGTCCTTCTCTGAAACATGTTGGCAGGAGACAGGCTTTTCTACTCAGGCTGTAGCTGCTTTATACAGAATAAAAACTGTAACACTTTGCATACCTTTTTTGGAACGTGTTTATCTGATGAAACTAATATTGGGCTTTAAGAACGGTCAAATTTATTTTTAGAGAGCACAAGAAATACAGCTTCTGTTCATGAGAGATGTATGTTGTACTGCTGTAAACCGCACAAGTGTGAACTCAGCCTGGGGGAAGCCATTATCACCTGCTGGACACTTGTTCCCACAGCTTGTGGTGGTGGTGAGGCCAGCTGGTGTGTCAGCACTCAGCCTGCAGTCCTCAGTAGCTCCATGCTGTGATCCCACCTCATTCCTCACTGATCTTATTTCAAAGCAAAGACCACCAGCTGCAGAGACCCCCTCAGTGTGATGCCAAAAGGACTTCCCCTGCAAGGAGTAAAATGCACAGTCAACAGCTGATATCCAGGTGCAGTCCCTGATCCTGAGGATCTGTCCTCAGAAACATCCTTGCTTAAACAAAGAAAGAATAAACAATCCATACCAATAGATAATTATTAACTACAAATAATATTAATTGTAATGATAACAATGATGATGGTGAAAACAATAATAATAATAAATATACTACTACCACTATTACTAATCATAATAATCATACAATAAAAATAATCCATACCAGCAAATATTAAATACTTTAACAATAAATAGTGATAATAGTAATGATAATAATGATGATGAAAATAAAAATAATCTTGGGCCAATATTCCTTCCAGTGATAGCAATGATGGGGCAATATTCCTTCCAGTGATAGCAATGATGGGGAAATATTCCTTCCAGTGATAACAATGATGGGCCAATATTCCTTCCAGTGGTAGCAATGATGGGCCAATATTCCATCCAGTGATTGCAATGATGGGGCAATCTTCCTTCCAGTGATAGCAATGATGGGCCAATATTCCTTCCAGTGATAGCAATGATGGGGCAATATTCCTTCCAGAGAAAGCAATGATGGGGCAATATTCCTTCCAGTGAAAGCAATGATGGGGCAATATTCCGTCCAGTGAAAGCAATGATGGGGCAATATTCCTTCCAGTGATAGCAATGATGGGGAAACATTCCTTCCAGTGATAGCAATGATGGGCCAATATTCCGTCCAGTGATAGCAATGATGGGCAATATTCCGTCCAGTGATAGCAATGATGGGGCAATATTCCGTCCAGTGAAAGCAATGATGGGGCAATATTCCTTCCAGTGATAGCAATGATGGGCCAATATTCTGTCCAGTGATAGCAATGATGGGGCAATATTTCGTCCAGTGAAAGCAATGATGGGCCAATATTCCTTCCAGTGATAGCAATGATGGGCCAATATTCCTTCCAGTGATAGCAATGATGGGGAAATATTTCGTCCAGTGAAAGCAATGATGGGGCAATATTCCTTCCAGTCGTAGCAATGATGGGGCAATATTCCTTCCAGTGATAGCAATGATGGGCCAATATTCCTTCCAGTGATAGCAATGATGGGGCAATATTCTGTCCAGTGGTAGCAATGATGGGGCAATATTCCTTCCAGTCGTAGCAATGATGGGGCAATATTCCTTCCAGTGATAGCAATGATGGGGCAATATTCCTTCCAGTGATAGCAATGATGGGCCAATATTCCTTCCAGTGATAGCAATGATGGGGCAATATTCTGTCCAGCGGTAGCAATGATGGGGCAATATTCCTTCCAGTCGTAGCAATGATGGGGCAATATTCCTTCCAGTGATAGCAATGATGGGGCAATATTCCTTCCAGTGATAGCAATGATGAGCCAATATTCCTTCCAGTGATAGCAATGATGGGCCAATATTCCTTCCAGTGATAGCAATGATGGGGCACAACTCCTCCTCCTACTGACCACAGGTACTATGCAACTGACCACCACACCTGAGACTTTGTTTACTCTGACTAATGTTGGCCGTGAGACTTTTTCTACCCTCGCTGGCCACAATCCAGCCCCCCTAAAATCTAAAGGACAGGAAACTGGCCCTTTGTTTGAAATGTTTGGAGACCCCTGTCCTAGGCAAAGTTACTGTCCTGGATGCCAAGGACAGCTTGTTAATTTAAAAAAATGGTAGAGTTTAAAAAAAATTGGAATCATCCCCACATGTCGGGTTCCCTATAAACATTCCGCGTATTACATCGTTAAACCGTTTAATGTAACGGCGACATTTTATAAGCTGTCTCTAAATGTTCACCTGTATCTTAGCCTCTCTGTAAAGCAAACAAGCCCTGAGCCTAGCTCCTGATGGACCTGATATTTGCTCATCTTTACGCCATCGCCAGGCCTCGTTCCCCGGCACCCAACCCTTTGAATTGCCCTGATTGTTTGAACATGCTTTTTTTTTTTTTTGTTTGCACGCTGACATCTCCCTTCGTTCCCTGGCCAGGCAATTAGGGTGATTTATTGATGCAGATAAAGCCCTTTAAACAACTTGCAATAAGCGTTTAAACTTTGTATCAGTGATGAATGTTGGTGTCTGAGCAAACACACTTGCAGGACTGTAACCTGGCTCCGAGACGGATGAGACTGCTGGCCTATGGGGGTGGATTCAACCAAGGCGGGGGGATTGCTGGAGATATCCAATTGTCGCGTCTCATGTACGAGGGTTAAAGTGGCTGATTGGAATGGGCAGTGACAGGTGCCAGAAGTGGGCAAACAACTTTATTATTATTATATAGGATTTATAGAGCGCCAACAGTTTGCGCAGCGCTTTACAAAATGAAGGTATTATTATTATTATACAAGATTTATATACAATATAACGGGAGACAATACAGCAACCATACAGTTCAATACAAGAGGGATAGGAGGGCCCTGATCCTGGGAGCTTACAATCTAAGAGGGAGGGGCTAGTGGTACAAACGGTAATAACTGTGGGGGATGGACTGGTAGGAGGAGTAGAAGATTCCATTGTTAGCTGAGGGCAGGATAGGCTTCTCTGAAAAGTGAGCAGAGTAGGCGATAGTCTGAAAATTGAGGTAGAGAATTCAAGAGGATGGGGGAAGCTCTGGAGAAGTCCTGGAGATGACCATGGGAGGAGGAGACAAGGGAGCTAGAGAGTAGGAGGTGGTGGGAGGAGCGGAGAGTTTGGGTGATATTTAGAGACAAGATCGATGATGTAATTTGGGGCAGAGTTATAAATGGCTTTATATGTTATTGTTAATGTTTTGAATTTTATCTGCTGGGCAATGGGAAGCCAGTGGAGGGATTGGCAGAGAGGGATGGAGGACACTGAGTAGAGACCAGTGGAGGGATTGGCAGAGAGGGATGGAGGACACTGAGTGGAGGCCAGTGGAGGGATTGGCAGAGAGGGATGGAGGACACTGAGTGGAGGCCAGTGGAGGGATTGGCAGAGAGGGATGGAGGACACTGAGTGGAGGCCAGTGGAGTGATTGGCAGAGAGGGATGGAGGACACTGAGTGGAGGCCAGTGGAGGGATTGGCAGAGAGGGATGGAGGACACTGAGTGGAGGCCAGTGGAGGGATTGGCAGAGAGGGATGGAGGACACTGAGTGGAGACCAGTGGAGGGGTTGGCAGAGAGGGATGGAGGACATTGAGTGGAGGCCAGTGGAGGGATTGGCAGAGAGGGATGGAGGACACTGAGTGGAATTAGATAGAATTTGAATTAGGACATTACAGTTACAATACAATTTGGTACAAGAGGAAACAGAGGGCCCTGGTCATCAGAGCTTACAATCTAGGAGACAGAGGGCCCACTTTATGTGATCATTTAGGTCCCCGGTCACACTGGATGCAAATTGTCATGTGATTTGCATGCCCTGCGACATGCAAGTCGCACCCTACCTATTGGCCACAGTTACAGCGGTCATATTGGTGCATTTCCGATGTCTAAAGTAGTACATGCACTGCTTTTGGTGCGATTTGCATAGACATCTGTGTCAGATGTCTTGCAATTTGCACCTGAAATCGGCATCTCATCTGACTTTGAAATCGTGCGACTTCAGTGTAGGGCTCCATGTACACGGGGCATTTGGAAAACTTCTGAACGATGGAAACTGACTGCTGGAAAACGTAGGTTACAAAACGTCTGTTTAGCCGCGTTTATGAGAGTTTGCGTTTAGAAGCGTTTTTTAAAGATAACCTCAGGAGACCTTCCAAAATGCCCAGAATGCCCAGAGGAATAGAGAGAATAGCAGCAGAGAGAGCAGTATGTGTTGAGATTAGCTGTCTTTTTTTTTTTGTGGTGTTTGGATGTGTTCCAGCTCATTTCTGTGCAGAAATTATTGCAGCAGTTTCTAACATATTTTCTTTCATGCGAAACCTCAAAGTATGGTGTACCGGGTCCATTTGAGTATCGGGAAAACGCTTTGCATGCATTTTTCATGATGAAAAAAGGCTCTGGACAGCATCTGGAAATGGAAGAGTTAAAAAAAAATTCCAAACACTTATAAACGCATTTAGCTGCATTTACACGCGTTTGGAACACTGATAAAAATCTACTCCTGAACGCAAGTTTGGTGCGTTAAAAAAAACGACTGTAAACTCCACTGCCTGTAAAGGACGATGTGTACATGGACACAGAGGAAACATTAGGGAGAGTTCAGGGGCTGCTGAAAAAAATGCAGAAAAGCTCCTAAACGTGAGTTTATCAGCTGCAGTGTACATGGAGCCTAAGTTGCACGATTTCAAAGTCGGGTTTGGTGTGACCGGGGTAGCTCAATTGAAGCTTCCATTGTTTGTCTTTTTGGGTTTTTATTCTTTGTTGCACACAAGTTAAATTCCCCTGTGCTGGTAGCATGCTGGAGAGTCAGACCTCTGCTCAACACAGAGTGCAGCAGTCCAGGGCTAGAGCGGTCAGTCACGCCCCCTCAGCAGTGCTCCAATTAACAGAGCTGCTCAGGGAGCGTGAGGGCTACTGATTGGGACATCAGGCAGGGGGTGTGTTGGAGAGCCAGGCCGCCGCAATGCTGGTTAGAGCAGTGGTCCGGCTCTCCAGCATGCTACTAGCACAAGGGATTTTTGCTGCAGCTCAAAGTATGGAAAACACTGTATTTCTGTATATGAAGCCCAACTACATTGCAATTATAAATACAGAAGCTTTATTTGGGCTTTTTCTTATATTCTTTCTCTTTTCTTTTTACTTTTGGCATTTGCTCCTCCTTCCTGACCCTTTTTTTCTCAGCTGCACTGACATCATTTCTTCTCTTAAAGCTGAACTCCAGTCACAAAAACTTTCATCTAAAATAAATTCCCCAAGACATTATGG
This sequence comes from Staurois parvus, assembly GCF_062004578.1. Classification (NCBI taxonomy): domain Eukaryota; kingdom Metazoa; phylum Chordata; class Amphibia; order Anura; family Ranidae; genus Staurois; species Staurois parvus. The sequence continues at coordinate 1,624,979 of NW_028318678.1, read as the reverse complement.
TGGGTTATTTGGATCCTGTCTATATATGAATGTGAGTTAGGGACTTTAGATTGTACGCTCTGTGAGGGCAGGAACTGGTGTGAATGTACAATATATATGTAAAGTGCTGCATAAGTTGACAGCACTATATAAGTACCTGAAATAATAATAGCCACAAAGGATATACATTTACTTTGTGTGCACCAAATACCTTTTCAAACCCAGATATTACCTTGTAAAAGTAGCAGTGACATCATCATTGGGCTGTACATAGCCTGTGCAGAGTAGAGCTGTGGGAGGGACTCAGCAGGCTCCACCCACTACAGGCTGCCTGTAGATATCTACAGGAGGGGCAGAGATAAGACCAGTCACCCTGCACAAAGGGAGAGATCAGCAGTGAGCGGTCTTTATTACAGGAAACTCCTGCAGAGTGTCACACTGATTACTGCACAGATCTGGAAGAAACACACAAACTGCACCAAGATTCAAGAAAGAATACACATGACTTGTGTTTTTAGACAATATTTCCTTATACTGGAGTTCAGCTTTAAACCTCCAATTTAAGTTTATCTTTTTCTTACTTCTTTTTGCTTCTTTTCACCGATCTCAATTTCCCTTCTTCCCTCTCTTTGCCCTTCCACCCTTCTTTCCTGTCTTTGTTCTTCTTTCTTTTCTCTCTTTGTCCTTCCTTCTTTCCTTCCTTCCTTCCTTCTTTCCTTCCTTCCTTCCTTCCTTCCTTCCTTCCCTCCCTTCCTTCCCTCTTCCTTCCTTCCTTCCCTTCCTCCCTCCCTTCCTTCCCTCTTTCTTCCTTCCTTCCTGACTTCCTTCCTTCCATCCTCTCTTTCTCTCACTCCCTATTTCTCTCTCTCTCTTCCTTTATCTTTCTTTTTCTCTCTCTTTCTCTCACCTCTATCTCTCTCTGAACACATTCCAAAATGTCCAGATAGCTTTCTCAGCTGGCATAATATACAGCACTATGGGAACTGTATACGTGATCCAAAGATTTATGTAATTACTGGTTTATGGCTCAAAAGCCATAAACCAGTAATTCCTTCTTTCCTTCCTTCCTTCCTTCCTTCCTTCCTTCTTTCCTTCCATCACTTCCTTCCTTCCTTCCTTCCTTCCTTCCTTCCTTCTTTCCTTCCATCACTTCCTTCCTTCCTTCCTTCCTTCCTTCCTTCCTTCCTTCCTTCCTTCCCTCCCTCCCTCCTTCCTTCCTTCCTTCCTTCCTTCCTTCCTTCCTTTCCTCCCTCCCTCCTTCCTTCCTTCCTTCCTTCCTTTCCTCCCTCCCTCCTTCCTTCCTTCCATCCTCTCTTTCTCTCCCTCCCTATTTCTCTCTCTCTCCTCATTTATCTTTCTTATTCTCTCTCTTTCTCTCACCTCTATCTCTCTCCTTTCTTTATTTCTTTCTGTTGCTCTATCTCTCTCCTCTTTCTTTCCCACTGTCTCTCTCCTTCACGTTCTTCCTCTCTCCCCCCCCCTCCCCCTCCCTCTCTCTCGCTCCCTCCCCCTCTCTCTCCCTCCCCCCCTCTCTCTCCCCCCTCTCTCCCTCTCTCTGTCTCTCTCTTTCTCCACCCCCCTCTCTCTTTCGCCCTCTCGCTGTCTCTCTCTCTCTCTATCCCTCTCCCTCTCTGCCTCTCTCTTCCGCGCTCTCTCTCTTCTCTCCCTCTGTCTGTCTCTCCCTCCCCCCTCTCTCACCCTCTCTCTCTTTCACCCCCCTCTCTTTCACCCTATCTCTCTCTCTTTCGCCCCCTCTCTCTGTCCCTCTCTTTCGCCCGCTCTCTCTCCTCTCCCTCTCTTTGTCTCTCTCTCTCTCTCTTTCACCCCCCCTCTCTATCTGCACCCCCCCTCTCTCTCTCTCTCTCTATCACCCTCTCTCTCTTTCTCTCTATCTGTCTCTCTCTCTGTCCCTCCGTCTCTCTCTGTCTCTCTCTGTCTCTCTCTGCCTCTCTATCTACCCCCCTCTCTCTCACACACTCTCTCTCTTTCTCTCTATATGTCTCTCTCTGTCTCTCCGTCTCTCTCTGCCTCTCTATCTACCCCCCCCCCCTCTCTCTCATTCTCTCTCTCTCTCTCTTTTTCTCTCTATCTGTATTTCTCCCTCCCTCTCTCTATCTCTCTCACCCTCTCTCTCTTTCTCTCTATCTGCCTCTCTCTCTTTGTCTCTCTGCCTCTCTCTGTCTCTCTCTCTCCCTCTCTCTGCCTCTCTCTGCCTCTCTCTCTCTCTCTCTCTCTCTCTCTCTCTCTCTCTCCCTCTCTCTGCCTCTCTCTTTCACCCTCTCTCTCTATCTCTCTATCTGTATCTCTCTCCCCCTCTCTCGGACTCTCTCTCTCTCTCTCTCTCTCTCTCTCTCTCTTTCTCTCTCTCCCTCTCTCTGCCTCTCTCTTTCACCCTCTCTCTCTATCTCTCTATCTGTATCTCTCTCCCCCTCTCTCTGACTCTCCCTCTCTCTGCCTCACTCTGCCTCTCTCTCTCTCCCTCTCTCTCTATCTCTCTATCTGTATCTCTCCCTCCCTCTCTCTGTCTCTCTCTCTCTCCCTCCCTCTCAGGTGCGTCCTCAGTCGCTCTGTTTAGGCCTCGACATTATGTGCGACTCCTTCATGCACAGAGTGGGAGTCGGTCTTATCACAGAGAAGATGTAACAGATGAAGTAGACGTGTTTCCTATCACTGGGGGCTTCTGATGTGATATAGCTCTATGTATTATAGTAGGACTATCAAAGTGGACATATCACCTATGCACTACATCACATTGAACGGACACATCTAGAGCAGAACTAGAACAATGTTACACAAACTGGGTTCCAGCTATATCACCCCTTGAAGTACACAAGAAGTACCTGCCATAGGGAGAGATAAGTACTTTGTCTGCGGTTTTTCTATAATGAGGATGTGATCAGCTCATCTTTTGGAGGCACATTGCAACTGAAGCGTTTCAGATTGAGGGCCACTTTAAAAACAAGACTTGAAGTGGACCTGTATTAAAGCCAAATTTTCTTGTTATCATTTAGTTTTGGATAGATTTGGGAGAACTGCTTTCTGTAATCCCATTGGTAAGATTTCAGTGTCCTTCCTGTACCTGTGTCACCAGAACTAGAAACGGGACCATGGTTGTCACCAGAACAGGAAGGCAGAAATGTTGATCATAACCTGACAGATTATCTAACCCTTTTGACAACTTCCACAGTCTGTTGGCAGGCATGCGGTTAAACTCAAATAGTCCCAAGGGAATGATAAATGCAGTCTTTTCATGGTCTTGATCTCCAAAAGGGACTTACCAGTAACTCCTAGCCAGGTTGAGAGTGGAAAAGAACTTGGCTTGCCCAAGAGCCATAAGTGACTTCTCCACCAAGGGCAATGGATAGGCATCCCAGTGGGTACAGGCAATTAACTTGCAACAATCCACACAAAACCGCAGACTTATGTCTTTCTTTCGCACCAGGACTATGGGGGCAGCCCAAGGATTATGACTCTCCCCCATCACACAGCTTTGCAGCATGCTGAAGAGTAGATCCTTGACCTCTTGGCATGGGGCTGGGGCAATATGGCGGTACTGCTCTCTAATGGATGGAGCATTCCCTGCATGGGTTGAGTGGTCAGTGGCCTCAGTGAATCCATAGTCCTCTGGGATGGGAAGTCTAGGAAGAGTATATCCAGCTGCTCCAGCAACAGTTTGTATTGGAATTCATCTAATAAAGTCATAGGTGCCTGTAGAGGGGCACATACTGCTTCCACCCCTGGTTGAGTCTCAGAGATGGAGTGACAAGGCAGCACATAGAGGTATGCTAAGGTGGCATGGCTGGGGAGTGAGATTGGGATTGTCCCCAGGTTGATAAGTTGCACCAAAACCTTCCCTTGTGAATCTTGAACAAGGTAAGGGCAACTAGCCACTCCCCTGGTGCCACAGAATCCTTCCAGGGTTTAACCATAACCATGGCCCCCTGGAATATGTGCCCCAAAGGGTAGCGAACAGTCTTCTGTTATGGAGAGGCGTCAGCAGTAACTTTTGTTTAGGTTAATTGAGGACAACCCCCACCTGTTCGGCCTGTTTCCTTGCTGCTCTCTGTTGTGCCTCATACGCCCGATTCACATTGAGCCACACTGCCCACAGACCACAGCCATGCCCACGAAGGCTGGAACATTCAAATTTGGCTAGCAAGCAGGGTAAGTCCAAGTCTTTCAGTACATTCATGCCCAGAACAACAGGCATGGCAGATATTACTGGACCATGGGTCACCACTCGTTCCACCACCTAATCTTTAATTTGGATCCTCACCCAAGTGATACCTTCCACCAATATAGGCAGGTTATTGACCTCTTTGAGAGACAGCCATAAAGGGTCCAGATGCTCTTGTGTCTGGTGATAGAAGTCATACTCCGTGACAGTGACCTCTGACAGGGACTGCCTCCAAGAAGAGGATGCTAAGTCAGTAATGGGAGAAGATCAGAGGCAGGGAGACCACCAAACTAGTTCTTTGCCCTGTGCCTGCCTTTATTTGGCTACAGCTCCTCTTTAAACACATCACTGTTATGTATACTTCTCACGTACCTTTAAAACATTAAAAGCTAACAGAAACATTTTTCCAGGTAATCTGTTTATCCGTTGTCATAATCTTCTTCTACTGGATGTCATAATCTTCTTCTACTGGATGTCATAATCTTCTTCTACTGGAAAAAATTGGCACCTGGTGATCGGAAAACACCCTCTATCATGTTTCTCATAAGAGTTGAATTATGACTAGGCCAACAACGCTAAACCTTTGAAATCTCTGTTGCGTCGTGCCTAAACTGAGATGAAAGTCTGAAAATAGCAACCATTAAGGAGCTGGAGATGTATAGAAGATGCTTCTCCGTGTCGTTGTTATGATATTAAATGTACCTGAGGTTATGGAACAATAATAAAACCCGTACGGGTGCCGGATGGCCAGGGGCCATCTTGTGTAACTGAATTTCCAGCAGGTTTGACAGGTGGTGGCTTTCACCTCGTCCTCCCGCTTCATCGGAGCCACGCGGGGTTTGGTCCGTACCACATCTGGTATCAGAACTGACAAACAAACAGGCGCCATTCCTGTGACAGAACCTTCAAACTACTGACATTTCTTTTTTCTTCATTCCAAAGTCTCCCAGCACATGGCTGCTGATGCAAGACGCAGAATAAGTGAAAGGCATCAAACTTCCTTTGAAGCGTGTTAAAAGACCGTAAAAAAAAAGACGTTAAAAGGAAATCACGGCCTGCCGCCGGTGGTTAGTGCCATCAGAGGGGCTTAAAAGAGAAAAAAATTTAGATCATGCAATTAAAAATGGAGAGGTGTTAAGGGGAAATTACATCTACCGCTGATTTTTTGAGTAATAGGAAAGAGCCAAAAGTGGTTTGTAAATCATACAGTATATTAAAGCGGTACTTCAACCCAAACCCTCAGCAACAAAAAAAAGATAACGAAAGAGGGAGTTAATAATGTTACTAAGAGTTAATAAATGTTTCAAAATTAACTTTTCTTTTTCTTGTCCTGGAAATGTATCAAATCTCAAGTGGCTTTGTTTTGCACATAAGCAATACATATACTGTATTTAGCAATAGCATGGTTACAATGTGTTTAGGAATTATTTATTTATTTCAGGTACTTATATAGCGCCGTCAATTTACGCAGCACTTTACATATACATTGTACATTCACATCAGTCCCTAACCCTCAAGGGGCGTATAATCTAAGGTCCCTAATCCTCAAGGGGTGTACAATCAAAGATCCCTAACCCTCAAGGAGCATACAATCTAAGGTCCCTAACCCTCAAGGGGAGTACAATCTAAGGTCCCTAACCCTCAAGGGGTGTACAATCTAAGGTCCCTAACCCTCAAGGGGTGTACAATCTAAGGTCCCTAACCCTCAAGGGGTGTACAATCTAAGGTCCCTAACCCTCAAGGGGTGTACAATCTAAGGTCCCTAACCCTCAAGGGGCATACAATGTAAGGTCCCTAACCCTCAAGGGGACTGTCCATAATTTTAAAGGGTGCCTCGGGACTGTCCATAATTTTAAAGGGTGCCTTGGGACTGTCCATAATTTTAAAGGGTGCCTCGGGATTATCCATAATTTTAAAGGGTGCCTCGGGACTGTCCATAATTTTAAAGGGTGCCTCGGGATTGTCCATAATTTTAAAGGGTGCCTTGGGACTGTCCATAATTTTAAAGGGTGCCTCGGGATTATCCATAATTTTAAAGGGTGCCTCGGGACTGTCCATAATTTTAAAGGGTGCCTCGGGATTGTCCATAATTTTAAAGGGTGCCTTGGGACTGTCCATAATTTTAAAGGGTGCCTGGGGACTGTCCATAATTTTAAAGGGTGCCTTGGAACTGTCCATAATTTTAAAGGGTGCCTCAGGACTGTCCATAATTTAAAGGGTGCCTTGGGACTGTCCATAATTTTAAAAGGTGCCTCGGGACTGTCCATCATTTTTAAGGGTGCCTTGAATGAAAAAAGGTTGAGAAACACTGGGCTGGCCTATGCGTGAACAGGTACTGACTGACAAGTTACAGTCCTGTGAATCAGGGACAGATAACCACCCCTCTTCCCTCACAACATCTTCCCATCCTACTGTAGTGCAAGCTTCTGGGCGCCTCAAACTCCAGGTTGCTGTATAGGCAAATTTTGACTTTCAATTCTGAAGTCAGAACTAAGGCGTGCCTACTGGCACTGTGTTCACCTCCCTATAGCTCAAATTTGGGGCTCAAAGTTGCAATTTGCATATTGATTCGAGGGTTTCTTAGAAGTTCCTCCACAAGAAGCAGCATGAAATTTAATTATCACTTACAGTTTTCATGGCTTTCTATCCCTTTTCTTTCTGGATGCTAGAATTTGGTGAAGAAGACATTTGTGCGCTTTATATGCTGCTTGACGTTTATTAAACGCCCCGTGTAGAGGAGATGGCGTAAAGACATATTGCGTGATCATCATTTTTCGCCATACGTTTCTTCTTCTTGTCACCTTTTCCCAGTTCCGTGCTTTGTAATCTAAGTCAGCGGTAAACTGATTGTATTTAGTCCATTTGTCGTCTTCTCCATTAGTCAGTGTTCCTGGCACAACTCAAGGTTCTGTGATACGGAGCGTGTTAAACATAATATCTGTTGATAATGGAGATCGGTGGCGCATAATGTTAGCTTTTCAAAGTGACACGCTTAAAGCATGTCTGCCGTCTAGCCTGGAGGTCCCTGCGTGAAGCAAAGCAATGCACTGTATAAAGCAGGCATTCTCAACCAGGATTTCATGGAACCCTGGGGTTCCTCCAGAGGATGTTAGGGTGCCTTGAGCAGTGAGGACACTACACTGACCACCAGGTTAGCCTTTGTCATTGACCACTAATCTAGGGCACTTCTCCGAATGACCAGTAATCTACGGTACTCCCCGTAATGACCACTAATCTATGGTACTCTGCCCAATGACCACTTTTCCAAGGTACCACTTCCAATGACCATGATCTAATCTACTCCTCCCAATGACCACTAATGTAGGGCACTTCTCCGAATGACCAGTAATCTATGGTACTCCCTGTAATGACCACTAATCTATGGTACTCTGTCCAATGACCACTTTTCCAAGGTACCACTTCCAATGACCGCGATCTAAGCTACTCCTCCCAATGACCACTAATCTAGGGCACTTCGACGCATGACCAGAAATCTATGGTACTCCCTGTAATGACCACTAATCTATGGTACTCTGTCCAATGACCACTTTTCCAAGGTACCACTTCCAATGACCATTGATCTAAGCTACTCCTCCCAATGACCACTAAATTAGGGTACTTCTGCTACTGACCACCAATCCAAGGTACTCTCCAAATGACCACTAATTGGCTGTAGTCTATTTTTCATACTGACCACCAATCTGGGGTACTTTATCCCACAAACCACTAATCAAGGCTACGTATCCCACTGACCACTAATCTAGGGTACTTCTCCTACTGACCACTAATCTAAGGTACTTATCCCAATGACCACTAATCTAGGGTACTTCTCCATACTTTTCCAGGGTATCTATTCCAATAACCATTAATCTAGAGTACTCCTTCAAATGACCACTAAACTAGGATACTTCTTCTCCTGGCCACTAATTTAGGGTACTTCTCCAAATGACCACTAATCAAGGCTACTCTTTGCACTAACCACTAATCTAGGCTACTCTTTGCACTGACCACGAATCTAGGCTACTCTTTGCACTGGCCACTAATCTAGGGTACTTTATCCCACTGACTACTAATCAAGGGTACCTGTCCCACTGACCACTAATTTAAGTTACTTTTTACACTGACCACTAACCTAGGGTACTTCTGCAACTGACCACTAATCTAAGGTACATATCCCACTGACCACTAATCTAGAGTACTTATCTCAAATACCACTAATCTAGAGTAATTTGCATAATAACCATTAATCTAGGGTACTTCTCCCGTTTACCACTAAACTAGGATATTTCTCCCACTGGCCACTAATCTAAGGTAATCCTTCCAATGACCACTAATCTAGGATACTTCTCCTGCTGACCACTAATCTAAGGTACTTATCCCAATGACCACTAATCTAGGGTGCTTCTCCCTACTTTTCCAGGGTATCTCTTCCAATAACCATTAATCTATTCTAGGGTACTTCTCCAAATGACCACTAATCTAAGCTACTCTTCTCACTGACCACTAATCTAGGCTGCTCTTTGCACTGTCCACTAATCTAGGGTACTTTATCCCACTGACTACTACTCAAGGGTACCTGTCCCACTGACCGCTAATTTAGGGTACTTTTTACACTGACCACTAATCTAGGGTACTTCTGCAACTGGCCACTAATCTAAGGTACATATCCCACTGACCACTAATCTAGGGTACTTCTGCAACTGGCCACTAATCTAAGGTACATATCCCACTGACCACTAATCTAGGGTACTTCTGCAACTGGCCACTAATCTAAGGTACTTTTTACACTGACCACTAATCTAGGGTACTTCTGCAACTGGCCACTAATCTAAGGTACATATCCCACTGACCACTAATCTAGGGTACTTATCTCAATGACCACTAATCTAGAGTAATTTTCAAAATAACCACTAAAATAGGTTACTTTTCCCATTTACCACTAAACTAGGGTATTTCTCCCACTGGCCACTAATCTAAGGTAATCCTTCCAATGACCACTAATCTAGGGTACTTCTGCAACTGACCACTAATCTAGGGTATTTCTGCAACTGACCACTAATCTAAGGTACATATCCCACTGACCACTAATCTAGAGTATGTATCCCAAATACTACTAATCTAGAGTAATTTGCATAATAACCACTAATCTAGGGTACTTCTCCCATTTACCACTAAACTAGGATATTTCTCCCACTGGCCACTAATCTAAGGTAATCCTTCCAACGACCACTAATCTAGGGTACTTCTGCAACTGACCACTAATCTAAGGTACTTCTCCCATTTACCACTAAACTAGGGTCTTTTTTCCCACTGGATTTAATCTAAGGTAATCCTTCCAAGGACCACTAATCTAGGGTACTTCTCCTACTGAGCATTAATGTAAGGTACTTCTCCAAATGGCCACCAATGAAGGGTACTTTTCCCACTGACCACTAATCTAGGTTACTTATCCCACTAACCACTAATCTAGGGTTCTTCTCCAACTGACCACTTATTTAGGGCATGTCTCCCACTGACATACAATGTAAAGAAGCACTACATTGACAAACATTGGAAAGGGTCCCTTTTCCCTTAGACACAATGTAAAGGGTCACTAAAACGTTTAATGCCTGCGATTTCATGGCCATTATGTTTGTAGACTTCATTTGATGAGCATTACTGAAAATAATTCTGTCATTTAATTCGGGTGTTAAAAGTGATCTGCTCTGGTTGTCACATTCACTTAAAGCTCCATTATCTTTATTCTTTTTAAATGACTAATTACTATAATGTTCCATGAGCTGGACATAAAATAATTTTTTATTGGGGTTCCCTGAGACAATAAAATCTCAAGGGTTCCTCTGGACTAGAAAGGTTGAGAAAGACTGTGGATGGGTGTTTGTGATGTCTGTGGCAACAACTTCCAGCTGCCATTTTTTTGCAGGGAAGGATTCAACCATTAAGGAGAAGTGGGATTGGTTGTTGCTGACAACATGGGCCCTTTCTTTCATCACACTTCTGTGTGCACTACTGTAAGCCAGGATTGTTGGTATTGATGGGGCTGACCTGTTATCTCTGAAGCCTGATGGTTCCAAACCCCCCTTTTACTTTGTGGCCAGTTATTGGCTCTGTCAGTAAGAGACTCCATTTTCTCACGCTGCAATAAACCTTAATGTGACTGCCACTGACCACAGTGCATTACATTTTTTATGTGACCAAATTTTGAACCAATAAAAGCATTTTGGACTCTGAGGGGGGGTGTTGTTGCCCCCGAATCGCCTTGATTTTTTTTTTATGTGACCAAATTTTGAACCAATAAAAGCACTGTGGTCTCTGAAGGGGGGGTTGTTGCCCCCGAAATGCGTTGCTTTTTTTTTATGTGACCAAGTTTTGAACCAATAAAAGCACTTTGGATTCTGAAGGGGGTAGATGTTGTTCCCCCGAAACACGTTTTTTTTTTTTTATGTGACCAAATGTTGAACCAATAAAAGCACTTTGAACTCTGAAGGGGGGGGGATGTTGTTGCCCCCGAAACACGTTGATTGTTTTTTTTATATGACCACATTTTAAACCAATAAAGGCACTTTGGACTCTAAAGGTGGGATGTTGTTGCCCCCAAAACGCGTTGGTTGTTTTTTTTTTATGTGACCAAGTTTTGAACCAATAAAAGCACTTTGGTCTCTGAAGGGGGGATGTTGCCCCCGAAACACGTTGGTTGTTGTTTTTTTAATGTGACCAAATTTTGAACCAATAAAGCATTTTGGACTCTTTCAACATTGGGAGTCCAAAAGCCGAATCAGACTAGAAATTCGATCCCTCTGGTTTTAGTTTATTTTGAGTCCATTCATGTCCTCGTTGCACTGAACTAAGCCCTCATAAAGGGGAGGATGTTGTTGCCCCTGAAATCCGTTGGTTGTTTTTTTTAATGTGACCAAATTTTTTAATCAATAAAAGCACTTTGGACTCTGAAGAGAAGGGGGGGAGGGGGTTGTTGCCCCCAAAACGTGCTTTTTTTATGTGACCAAGTTTTGAACCAATAAAAGCACATTGGACTCTGAAGGGGGGGGGGGGGGTGTTGTGGTCCTGAAACATGCTTTTTTTTTATGTGACCAAGTTTTGAACCAATAAAAGCACTTTGGACTCTGAAGGGGGGGGGATGTTGTTGCTCCCGAAATGCGTTGGTTGTTCTTTTTTATGTGACCAAATTTTGAACCAATAAAGCACTTTGGACTCTAAAGAGGGGAGGGGGGTGTTGCCCCTGAAACGTGCTTTTTTTATGTGACCAGGTTTTGAACCAATAAAAGCACGTTGGACTCTGAAGAGGGGGGGGGGGGTGTTGCCCCTGAAACGTGCTTTTTTTATGTGACCAGGTTTTGAACCAATAAAAGCACGTTGGACTCTGAAGAGGGGGGGGGGGGTGTTGCCCCTGAAACGTGCTTTTTTTATGTGACCAGGTTTTGAACCAATAAAAGCACGTTGGACTCTGAAGAGGGGGGGGGTGTTGCCCCTGAAACGTGCTTTTTTTTATGTGACCAGGTTTTGAACCAATAAAGCACTTTGGACTCTAAAGAGGGGGGGTGTTGTGGCCCTGAAACATGCTTTTTTTTATGTGACCAAGTTTTGAACCAGTAAAAGCACTTTGGACTCTGAAGGGGGGGGATGTTGTTGCTCCCGAAACGCGTTGGTTGTTCTTTTTTATGTGACCAAATTTTGAACCAATAAAAGCACTTTGGACTCTGAAGAGAGGGGGGGTTGTTGCCCCTGAAACGTGCTTTTTTTTATGTGACCAGGTTTTGAACCAATAAAAGCACGTTGGACTCTGAAGAGGGGGGGGGGGGTGTTGCCCCTGAAACGTGCTTTTTTTATGTGACCAGGTTTTGAACCAATAAAAGCACTTTGGACGCTGAAGGGGGGATGTTGCCCCAGAAACATGTTGGTTGTTCTTTTTTATGTGACCAGGTTTTGAACCAATAAAAGCACTTTGGACTCTGAAGGGGGGGATGTTGTTGCTCCCGAAACGCGTTGTTTTTTTTTTTTTTTTATGTGACCAAATTTTGAACCAATAAAAGCACTTTGGACTCTGAAGAGAGGGGGGGTTGTTGCCCCTGAAATGTGCTTTTTTTATGTGACCAAGTTTTGAACCAATAAAAGCACTTTGGACTCTGAAGGGGGGGGGGATGTTGTTGCTCCCGAAATGCGTTGGTTATTCTTTTTTATGTGACCAAATTTTGAACCAATAAAAGCACTTTGGTCGCTGAAGGGGGGATGTTGCTCCAGAAACATGTTGGTTGTTTTTTTTAATGTGACCAAATTTGGAACCAATAAAGCACTTTGGACTCTTTCTCTTTGGTCTGGCTCACTTTTTGTATGTTTACACCATAATAAGTCATAACTATTTGCCTTTTAAGTTCAACTCTGCAGGAACAGACCTTAAGCCTACAACATAACACTGAGTATAAGTATATGTCAGGGCAAAAGAAAACCAAATGTATGCTGTACATGTCTGCAGCACATTAACATTTCCCTATGCTGTTTCCATTTAACACCCTGCAAGTACAGAAGATTATCTGTTTTTATGCCAGAAATGCACTCAGCTCTAAAGTCCTGCTGGCTGCTGGGGACTAACAGTGCACAGCATTTTTTTGTTGAATCGCTGGTGTCAGCCCTGCCCAGTTGTATTTTGCAAAACCTCCCCCTCTCCTATTCTCCCCATCATGTACGTTAATTATTCTGCAGTGGAAAATAACAGCTAGGAGGGAAAATGATAGCAAAACACCAAACATCAAATTAAATGTTTCCCCAGCCCCCCACCCCTGGACGTCGTACATTCATTATTCAAAATCAAAATTTTTTTTCTTTTTTTTCTTTAATATAGTGGTCATGTGACCGCTCCAGTCCCATTCTTTCCCTTCCTGTTGTATGGTGGTGGGCTGGGAGCAGCTTTGATGCAGGGACTACAAGTTTCAGTACAGTGGATCACGTTACGTCTGCCGCGGTTGCGTCATCGCGTCACCCCTGTATGACCTGTAGCAGTCGTCAATCGTTAAAATTGTTGAAAAATGTAAAAAAAAATAAAACATGATTAAAAAAAGAATCTGTGATGTGACTTTGGTAAAGTGAAATCTGATTGGCTGTGGAGGGTTGAGTACCACTGTCCAGGGGCGGACTGACCATTCGAGCACTCGGGCGCTGCCTGAGGGCCCAGGGTCAGTAGGGGGCCCCGTGAGATGCCCCTGGTACCTTTCATTGGCTTTTTCATAGGCTTTCTTGGGTGTGGGCGAGGACACAGGGGCCGCATGATCCCCTATTGCTTGGGGGTCCCATGAGTTATCAGTCCGCCCCTGCCACCGTCGCACTTTTCTTCAGCTCCCAGCAGGGTACAGCAGTGTTGATCCCCTCTTCAGGACATCTGCTTGCTGTGGCTGGTTCATCGGAGACCCCTTTGTTCCAGGATATCACGCTCTCCCTAATCACACGGCGATGCTTACGTCCTTCCCGGTGCGCTGACCGGACCGCCGCACTCTGCCTGTTGGATAAATGTCACTCTTGTGACATTTTCAGAAAGTGACTAGTCAGAATGTCAGCAAAGGTCGCCCATCAACGGTCTGGAGTGCAAGTGCCAGCGAGCGCCGCTGCGGCTCATCACTGTAATTAGCACCAGCAACTGCAGCCGTCCCCGTACACAGCTAAGCACAAAAACAAAGCCGCGTCTCGGGGGACTTCCTTCACCAGCTGGATTGCGGTTCAGGAAAGAGGAATGCCGGAAATGCAGAGATTGGCAGGCATTTAAAGGAGCACTCCCCCCACAATGATTCCATTACAGGAGGACCATTATCAGGGCAGCTCGCTTAGCCGGAAATAGGTGATTTCTGCACTTTAGTACAACAATGTGAGCTGGAAATCATAGACAAATAGCACTTGGCCAACGCCTATATATTTTTTTGTTTTTCAGCCTTGGCAAATGTTAACGAGGGCCCACTGCAATTTATTTTTAATGAAGAACAATTTAATCTAAATTAAAAGCAGAATATTTTTATATATTCCAAAACCAATGCAGCTGTATGTAATATATTTCTGTCATTATTATACTCTAGTAACATACGTGTATGATTTTACATGATATAGACCAGGGGTCTCCAAACTGCGGCCCGCGGGCTGGTTGTTGCCCTTTGCTTGCCTTTATCTGGCCCTCGGTGCACCATTCCTTCCACTGACACCAACAATGGAGTATTATTCCTCCCACTGACACCAACAATGGGGTATTATTTCTCCCACTGACACCAGTAATGGGGCACGATTCCTCCCACTGACACCAATGATGGGGCACGATTCCTCCCACTGACACCAATGATTGGGCACTATTCCTCCCACTGACACCAATGATAGGGCACTATTCCTCCCACTGACACCAATGATGGGGCACTATTCCTCCCACTGACACCAATGATGGGGCACTATTACACCCACTGACACCAATGATAGGACACTATTCCTCTCACTGACGCCAATGATGGAGCACTATTCCTCCCACTAATACCAATGATGGGGCACTATTCCTCCCACTAATACCAATGATGGAGCACTATTCCTCACACTAATACCAATGATGGGGCACTATTCCTCCAAATGACACTAATGATGGAGCACTATTCCTCTCACTGACACCAATGATGGAGCACTATTCCTCCCACTCAAAACAATGGGACACTATTCCTCCCACTGACACCAATGATGAGGTATGAGTCCCCCCAATGACACCAATGATGGAGCTCTATTCCTCCCACTGTCATCAATGATGGGACACTATTCCTCCCAGTGACACCAATGATGAGGTACGATTCCTC
>NW_028318678.1:1565000-1605000 GCF_062004578.1 Staurois parvus | reverse complement strand
ATACACACATATATATATATATTTATTATTATATAGGATTTATATAGCGCCAACAGTTTGCTCAGTGCTTTACAATATAACAGGAGACAATACAGCAACAAAACAGTTCAATACAAGAGGGATAGGAGGGCCCTGCTCCTTGGAGCTTATAGAAATATATATTTTCTATATATATATAATTATTATTATTTTATTATTATTACTATACAGAATTTATATAGAGGCAACAGTTTGCGCAGCGCTTTACAATATAAGGGAGACAGTACAATTACAATACATTTATTAGGAGGGCCCGGCTCGTGGAGCTTACAATCTAAAGGAAGGGGGAGGAGATACAAAACGTGCTAGCTGCGGGGGATGATCTGCTAGAGGTGATTCAAGTACAGTTCTTAGGTGGGGTTGGCTTCCCTAAAGAAGTGGGTTTTCAAAGATCGCCTAAAGGCAGACAGGGTGGGGGCTGACCAGACATGCTGTGGTAGGGAGTTCCAGAGGATGGGAAAGGCTCTGGAGAAGTCCTGGAGGCAAGCGTGGGAGGAGGTGATGAGGGATTTATTTATTTATTTATTAAAGGTAACGTTTATAAAAGGCAATTTTAAAATACAAACCTTTACATGGAGTATAAAGATTTCTTGCATTGCAATACTAAATACATACAAAAAGCACTAAAGATGTATGGACTTTAGAGGTACCATAAGAGACAACATGTTTGTAATAAAATAAATATTTATTAAACAATCAGATTAAAATATTTTTTGATCCAACATGGATCTTAAAATACCCCACATATTTCACAGATATATGTTAACAATGCAGAATTAAGTGAACAGTGCTGCTACCTCTTTTAACCCCTACATAAATATATCTCAAAGTGCAATGTGCATAAACAGTATAACCAACATAGAAAGCGTAGAAATATGAAAATATACAATAACTGAATATCATTCAATATTAAGTGCCCCATCTAATAAATATCCAGAAAAAATATTCAAAAAAAATCCCTGTCTAAAAAAGAAAGCAAAATGTTCCAAATAATGTTCAATATATAAAACACAACATTCAATATAAAATAGAAGGGAATTGAGCCAATCTCATGTGAAGAGTCACAGACCACTCAACAATTCTTAGATTTTCTTCCATATTCCACCAAATCAAGTGATTTTCCACCACCAAATACACTAAATAAACTCACTAGAGAAAGACGCTGGTAATAGTGTAAACCAGCTAACAGCACATACGATTCTGGGAGTCAAAATCCATGGCTCATCCTGATTCAGTAATTTTCTCTCAAGGACCCTTTAAGCTGTCAGTCCGCATTATCTCATCACATCATCCGAAGGAGGAAGAAAAAAAGTCTTCAAAAACCTTTTATTTAAAAACAAATGCTAATAACACTCACATACTGTGCGTCTCCACTGACACTCGTATCACAAGCTTAACCAGGTAGCCAAGCCAACTCTGGATGCAATCTCAGGCTGTGAGTACGGACACGGCGTGCGTGGTGACGTCATGTCCAAAAAACCCAACCCTACGTGTTCTGTCGCCCTGTGTCCTTCAGGGGAGGTATACATGAAACAGGACAGCAGCTGCAATTTAATTATTGATTTATTAGAGAGACTGTGCCGTAGTTCTAATCACTTTTCTCACATATGTTAACAATGAAACAAAATCTAATTCCCAAAAGGAACTACGCTTAGCAATGAAAGAAAATCTAATTCCCAAAAGGAGCTATGCCACCGAGACATTTATACAGCACAGTGGCTAAATGGTTAGCACTTCCACATGGCAGTACTAGGGTCATTGGTTCAAATCCCAACCATGGCACCACAGGCCTGGAGTTTGCATGCTCTCCCTGTGCCTGTGTGGGTTTTCACCAGGTACTCAGCTTTCCTCCCACACTCTAAAGACATGCTGGTAGGTTAATTGGCTCCTGTCTAAATTTGCCCCTAGTATGTGTATGTATGAATGTGAGTTATGGACCTTAGATTGTACACCCCTTGAGGGTTAGGGACCTTAGATTGTACGCCCCTTGAGGGTTAGGGACCTTAGATTGTACACCCCTTGAGGGTTAGGGACTGGTGTGAATGTACAATATATACAGTATCTCCCAGAAGTGAGTACACCACTCACACTTTTGTAAATATTTTATTCTATCTTTTCATGTGACAACACTGAAGAAATTACACTTTGCTACAATGTACAGTCAAGCATGGTGGTGGGAGCATCATGGTCTGGGGCTGCATGAGTGCTGCCGGCACTGGGGGGCTACAGTTCATTGAGGGAACCATGAATGCCAACATGTACTGTGACATACTGAAGCAGAACATGATCCCCTCCCGTCAGAGACTGGGCTGCAGGGCAGTATTCCAGCATAACGACCCCAAACACACCTCCAAGACCACCACTGCCTTGCTAAAGAAGCTGAGGGTAAAGGTGATGGACTGGCCAAGCATGTCTCCAGACCTAAACCCTATTGAGCATCTGTGGGGCGTCCTCAAATGGAAGGTGGAGGAGGGCAAGGTCTCTAACATCCACCAGCTCCGTGATGTCGTCATGGAGGAATGGAAGAGGACTCCAGTGGCAACCTGTGAAGCTCTGGTGACCTCCATGCCCCAGAGGGTTAAGACAGTGCTGGAAAATAATGGCGGCTACACAAAATATTGACACTTTGGGCCCAATTTGGACCTTGTCACTTAGGGGTGGACTCACTTTTGTTGCCAGCGGTTTAGACATGAAAGGCTGTGTGTTGAGTTATTTTGAAGGGACAGCAAATTTACATGTTATACAAGCTATACACTGACTACGTCACATTGTAGCAAAGTGTCATTTCTTCAGTGTTGTCACATGAAAAGAGAGAATCAAATATTTACAAACATGACTGACTTCTGTGAGATACTGTATATGTAAAGCACTGCGTAAATTGAAATCGCTATATAAGAACTTGTAATAATAATATACAGCAATTCATACTCAAGTATGAAAAAATAGTTGTGACCAGGGGCAGACTGACCATTCGAGCACTCGGGCACTGCCCGAGGGCCCGGAGTCAGTAGGGGGCTCCATGAGATGCCCCTGGTACCTCTCATTGGCTTTTTCATAGGCTTTTTTGGGTGTGAGCGAGGATACAGGGGCCCCATGATCCCTTATTGCCCGGGGGCCCCATGAGTTGTCAGTCCGCCCCTGGTTGTGACTACTGGTGCTGCGTCCTCCCCATGCGACGCGTTTCAAGAAATGCGAAGCTTCTTTAGGATGGTACAATGCATTGCTGGAAGCCATTGAATATATCATTTCTCTGTGAGTTCCTCATTGGAAAGGTTTTGTTTTTCTATTTCAATGGTTTTTATTAATTTTTTAAACAGTATAAAACAGAGGAAATAAAACACGCCCACGCAGGGGCTATCAATTGCACAGATAAAAAAATGCAAATTAAAAAAAAAGGAAAAACAGTGCTCTAAAGCCAACAGGGCAAAAGGTACGCCCACGCAGGGGCTATCAATGGCACATAAGTTACAAAACATTAATGTAACTGACTATAACAACTAAATGCAGCTATCCAGTCACACCAAAAACAGAGAGAGAGAGAGAAAAAGGAAGAAAGAGAAAAAAAAAAAAGGGGGGGGGCAAAGAGCAGGGGTCCGAGAGCGCCAATACCGAACGCCATTACATCCCCAGACTAGCCGGGGGGAGTGAGGGAAAGGCATATTGCAACCACGGCTCCCATATTTTCAAAAATTTACGTTGGGAGTCGTTGCGAATACTCGACATCTGTTCATTGAGCATCATAGTGGTCATACGATCCCGCACCCCCTGAAGAGGGACAAACTGACTCTTCCAGGCCTGAGCAATTGTTCTAGTGGCCGATAAAAACAGATAGGAAGCCAACTTCTGCTGGTGAGCCAAGAGGGGAAAGGTTTTGTTTTTCAACGTGAGGGGCAGCGAGAAGACTGGTCAGGGAGGACTGGACGTAACAACCGGAACCAGTGGTGAGAAGTACTGTGTAGTGTGTAGTAATAGCCATCCTACATTCTCATCCCTTAGAAAGCCAAACAGTATATTATTCTTCTGGTAGGTAAGGCTGAGGAGCAAGATTTTTTTTTTTCCAACAGAGTTAGGCTTTAAGAAATGTTTCTTAGTTGCTCGGAAGGCATTCATAGCCTTTAGTACAGGTACTGCTGCAGCTCACAGAATGAAAAGTACAACGTAAGCTTTGCGGGGTCATTTATCCCTATTACATTTCCCTTTTTTAATGGATGCTCGATGTTGGCGATCTGTTTTAAATTTTTTAATAAGAGAAGTGCTCGTTATTTTGTGTCCGGCGGAGTGTGGCCGGCTAAGGATTAATATGCACAGACATTCTGATTGGTGAAAGCTTTCTTTTTTTTCCTTCACAAACCCCAGAGATGACGGAGTCAGGATTTGGTTTGTACAGCTTGCTGCAGTGTGTGCGGTGCTTTGTTTAAAAAGCAACTGCAGCCCATAAATACACAAGTCCTTCCAAGCAACAGTCATGGCAAAAAAGACATTTCCTTTTTCAGCGCAGACAGTTGTTGGTGTCCCCTATGAGCTCTGCAGGAGAACCAGTTACCTAACCAAAAGTGCCAATAATCACCATCCCTAAAAAGGCAATATTTGCCTATCCTGCTGCCTGAGCCTTCCAGTGCCGATCTATTGAAGGAGTACAGGTCTATGTTTGGCCCAATCACGCTGTAATTGACTTACTGTTGACTGACTCACTACCTCTGCTGGATGTGTTTTCCAGGTATCGACTACCCTTTCAGTAAAATAATAGTAAGTTTTTAGTTTCAAGCTTAATTTCTGCTAATTTGAGGTCATGTCCTTGTGTATTTTTGGTCCTAGGTTAATATTGAAAATATTGCCCTCCTGAACCTTATTCACACACTTAGGTTCCAGGCATTTCCCTCTTTCCCTAATTTCCTCCAGACTGTTCATATTAAGTTCCTGAAGTCTCTCCTGATATGTTTTAATCCTCAGACCTTTCGCCATTTTTGTTGCTCATCTCTGGACTTGTTCTAGACTATCAATATCTCCTGTAAGATTACTAAAGGTCTATATAGAGGAATCAGGACCTCCTACCTTCTGCTAGTGGTCTTTCTACTGATAACCAAAGGGCCATATAGAGGAACCAGGACCTTCTTCTTTCTGCTGGTGATCTCTCTACTGATAACCAAAGGGCCATATAGAGGAACCAGGACCTTCTTCCTTCTGCTGGTGATCCCTCTACTGATAACCAAAGATCAATATAGAGGAACCAGGACCTTCTTCTTTCTGCTGGTGATCTCTCTACTGATAACCAAAGGGCCATATAGAGGAACCAGGACCTTCTTCCTTCTGCTGGTGATCCCTCTACTGATAACCAAAGGGCCATATAGAGGAACCAGGACCTTCTTCTTTCTGCTGGTGATCCCTCTACTGATAACCAAAGGGCCATATAGAGGAACCAGGACCTTCTTCTTTCTGCTGGTGATCTCTCTACTGATAACCAAAGATCAATATAGAGGAACCAGGACCTTCTTCCTTCTGCTGGTGATCCCTCTACTGATAACCAAAGATCAATATAGAGGAACCAGGACCTTCTTCTTTCTGCTGGTGATCCCTCTACTGATAACCAAAGATCCATATAGAGGAACCAGGATTTTCTTCCTTCTGCTGGTGATCCCTCTACTGATAACCAAAGATCCATATAGAGGAACCAGGAACTTCTTCTTTCTGCTGGTGATCCCTCTACTGATAACCAAAGGGCCATATAGAGGAACCAGGACCTTCTTCTTTCTGCTGGTGATCCCTCTACTGATAACCAAAGGGCCATATAGAGGAACCAGGACCTTCTTCTTTCTGCTGGTGATCTCTCTACTGATAACCAAAGATCCATATAGAGGAACCAGGGCCTCCTTCCTCCTGCCAGTAGTCCTTCTACTGATAACCAAAGATTCATATAGAGGAACCAGGACCTTCTTCCTTCTGATGGTGAACCCTCTACTGATAACCAAAAATCCATATAGAGGAACCAGGACCTCCTTCCTCCTGCTGAGGATTTCTCTATAAATTAAAGATCTATATAGAGGAATCAGGACCTTTTTCCTCCAGATGAGGATCTCTCTATATAATATTATTATTATTATTATACAGGATTTATATAGCGCCAACAGTTTGCTCAGCACTTTACAATATAACGGGAGACAATACAGCAATCATACAGTTCAATACAAGAAGGCTAGGAGGCCCCTGCTCCTTGGAGCTTACAATCTAAGAAGGAGGGGCTAGTGGTACAAAAGGTAGCAACTGTGGGGGATGGACTAGTAGGAGGAGTAGAAGATTCCATTATTAGCTGAGGGCAGGATAGCCTTCCCTGAAGAGATAGGTTTTCAGAGATCCCCTTAAAGTGAGCAGAGTAGGCGATAGTCTGATAGATTGGGGTAGAGAGTTCCAGAGGATGGGGGATGCTCTGGAGAAGTCCTGGAGACAAGCATGGGAGCAAGGAGACAAGGGAGCTAGAGAGCAGGAGGTCATGGGAGGAGTAGAGAGGACGGTTTGGGTGATATTTGGAGACAAGATTGGTGATGTAATTTGGGGCGGAGTTATAAATGGCTTTATATGTTAGTGTTAATGTTTTGAAATGTATCCATTGGGCAATGGGAAGCCAGTGGAGGGATTGGCAGAGAGGGATGGCAGATACAGAATGGTTAGTAAGGTGGATGAGTCTGGCAGCAGCATTCATGATTGACTGAAGAAGGGATAGCCTGCGATGAGGTCGGCCAATGAGAAGGGAGTTACAATAGTCAAGGCGAGAGATAACCAGGGAGGGAATAAGTTGCTTAGTAGTTTCAGAGGTTAGAACAGGAGACGTTGCAGGGATCATCGGCATGCAACCTATACGGGGTGACACCGGACCCGCTCCAAGAAAAGGTAAGTTGTAAAGAAAGCCAATGATCCCCGCAGGATGAATCGGATCTGCGCAAGGGCGGACTAACCATTCGGGTACTTGGGCACTGCCCGAGGGCCTGGGGTCAGTAGGGGGCCCCATGAGATGCCCCTGGTACCCTTCATAGGCTTTTTTGGGTGTGGTTTGTGTGTGGACCAGGACACAGGGGCCACATGATCCCCTATTGCCCGGGGGCCCCATGAGTTGTCAGTCCGCCCCTGAATCTGCAGATTGAGCATAATGGATCGGAGTCCGATCCATTATGCTCAATCCAAAGATCCGATCCATTCTGCGGGGATCGTCGGAGGGGGTGTCACCAAGTGTCACCGCACCGGGTGACACCAACCCTAGGGACGCGTCTCCTGAGATAATTTGTTCATGAATATGATTGTATTTCGATCGATCAGATTAAGTGATTACATGGTAGCCCTTGTGTGGCCTTTGTGTGTGACATATCGATCAAATGGGTTGTCGACTATAAATTGATTATTCCTATCAACTGAGATCGATCAGAAAAAAAAAATCGATGATTTATCGAAGCATGATGGCCACCATTCAGCCAATTGTGCGATCCTGGTGCGGGATAGCTAAAAAAAAATCAAAATCAATACCTGTCACCACGCGCCCCTCCCTCGTTGATGGAAAGGCGTGCGTCCAAACAGGTATTTCTCCGCCCCTCAGCGATTGTTTGTGAGCGATTATAGTAGCGCGATCACAGTTGATGTAAGAATATCAATGCTGCTGAGCTAATGCAGAGAAAACGTCGCTGTAATGGTATTATTCACGTGGAAGTCTAATGAGTTTTTTTTTTTCGTTGTCGTAGAAGTCTCCGGTTGTCGTGTGGCAAAAAGCTGTATATATTGAGTTGTGAGTATTGACTGGTTACTAGGGGAACCTCTTAATGAATCTCTGGAGTTCCCTTCTCCCTTGTCAGCGGCTCACAATCCTGGCAGGATCGGGGGAACACAAGTTTCTCGATAATAGCGTTGCCACGGCAACCAGTCACTAATACCCAGCCCGGCGCTCCCACGTACAGCCAAATGAAGCTTCTAGTTACAATTTTTTTTTTGCTTTTTCTTCTTCAAATTGCTAAGGGAATTCTTTTTTGTACGGCTTATTTGTCTTTTCAGCGTTTTCAAGGAGGAAGCCGCGTTAACCCGTCTTTGCAAACCGACACGGGCGCTGCGCCGAACCGTCGAGACCCGCGAAACATGGCCGAGCCCTCTGCTGTCAGGGGGGGTCAAAGGTCGCTGGCGTGAGCCGCACTGCGTGCAGTTAATGATGGTGTAGGAAGGTTATTTTGTGTCATATTATTAATGGCGTTGGCGTTTTGTTTATCATTACCCACCAGGGCGCAATTAGGATTAATGAGCGCGTTACGGGACAGTAAGTAATAAGATTTCATCCTGGCGGGGCATTTGTAGTTCTGATTGCTTCTTGTATTGTTTGTGAATTATATTTGTTTGTTCAGCTGACCCAGTGATCTGTATGTCAGTATATAGAAAAATACATATAGATATCATTTATGTTATTATTACCAGCAAGCCTGTGCTCATTTTGTGATGTATGTCACAACCATCCCACTCTATGCACCGTGCTGTACGTGACATACTCTCGACTGCCCCACTCCATACACTGTGCTGTACGTGACATACTCCAAATTGTCCACTCCAAACACTGTGCTGTACGTGACATACTCTGCACTGATCTGCTCCAGACTGCCCCACTCCATACACTGTGCTGTACGTGACATACTCCAAATTGTCCACTCCAAACACTGTGCTGTACGTGACAAACTCTGCACTGATCTGCTCCAGACTGCCCCACTCCATACACTGTGCTGTACGTGACATACCCAAGACTGTCCTACTCCAAACACTGTACTGTGCATGACATACTCCAGATTGTGCCACTCCATATGCATATACTGTGCTATAATTGACATACTCCCAACTGTCTTACTCTACACACTGTGCTGTACATGATATACTCAAGACTGCCCTGCTCCAAACACTGTACTTTGCATGACATATTCCATATTGTCCCACTCCATATGCATATACTGTGCTGTAATTGACATACTTCAGACTTTCCTACTCTATACACTGTGCTGTATGTGACATACTCAAACCTGTCCTACTCCAAGCACTGTACTGTGCATGACATACTCCAGATTTTCCCACTCCATATGCATATAGTGTGCTGTAATTGACATACTCCTGACTGTCTTACTCTATACACTGTGCTGTACATGACATACTCAAGACTGTCCTACTTCAAACACTTTACTGGGCATGACATAATCCATATTGTCCCACTCCATACCTATATACTGTGCTATAATTGGCATACTCCAGACTGTCTTACTCTATACACTGTGCTGTACATGACATACTCAAGACTGTCCTACTCCATACACATACGCTGTGCTGTAATTGACATACTCAAAACTGTCCTACTCTATACAATGTGCTGTGTATGACATATTCCAGATTTTCCCAGTTCATACACTGTGCTGTAAGAGATATATTTCAGATCAGCCCACTCTGTATTCTGTGTTATAGAAAACGTACACCAGACCAGCCAACTCTTTAGGCTGTGCTGTAAGGGACAAACTTCAGCTAGCCCTAATATGTACTCTGCATTGTAAGTTACATACTCCAGACACCAAGTACACTGTGCCATACAGTATGTGACATACTTCAGACTGCCCAATTCTGTACACTGTGTATACTGTGTGGCCAGTAAGTCTGTTATCTTTCAAAAGAACAAGCTCTCTCCAGGTGTATCAATTTACAGGGATGAGACAAACCATTTAACACTGGCAGGGGTGCTTACAGTGATCAGCTTTTATTTATTCAGGGAAAACTTTTATCCTAAAAGAAAAAAAACCTCTTTGCTGTAACTGATTCTAAAGTGTGAGCTGGAGTGTGGCTTCAGTTTGTTAGTGTATTTAAATCTGCTTGTAGATTTAACACTCCCCTCCCCCAGCCTGACAATGCCGCTGTCTGCTGTGCCCCCTGTGCTCCTTCATCCAGAGTGGGGGCCAGGGGCGGACTACCCATTTGGGCTCTCAGGCACTGCCCGAGGGCCCATGGTCAGTAGGGGGCCCCATGGATGCCCCTGGTACCCTTCATTGGCTTTTCCATAGGCTTTTTTGGGTGTGGGCAAGGACACAGGGGCCCCATGATCCCCTACTGCCTGGGGGCCACATGAGTTGCCAGTCCGCCCCTGGTGGGGGCGCTCTAATACACTGGCCAGTTCACCAGGTGACAACAGAAGGGGGGAAAAGCCTAAAAAAGGGGACAAATGCGGCCACCACATCTCATGATTGGTAAGCTGCAATGTATTGAAAAATGGTTAGCACTTCCGCCTGGCAGTACTCGGGTCGTTGGTTCAAATCCCAACCACGGCACCTCCTGCCTGGAGTTTGCATGTTCTCCCTGTGCCTGCGTGGTTTTCTTCCGGGTACTCCGGTTTCCTCCCACACTCCAAAGACATGCTGGTAGGTAAATTGGCCCTAGTATATGTATGAATGTGAGTTAGGGACCTTAGATTGTACGCCCCTTGAGGGTTAGGGACCTTAGATTGTACACCCCTTGAGGGTTAGGGACCTTAGATTGTACGCCCCTTGAGGGTTAGGGACTGATGTGAATGTACAATATATATGTAAAGTGCAGAGCAGGGGCAGACTGACAACTCATGGGGCCCCCAGGCAATAGGGGATCATGGGGCCCCTGTGTCCTTGCCCAAACTCAAAAAAGACTATAAAAAAGGTACCTGGGGCATCTCATGGGGCCCCCTACTGACCCCGGGCCCTTGGGCAGTGCCTGAGTTTCCAAATGGTCAGCCCGCCCCTGCATGGTCAGCCCGCCCCTGGTGCGGAGTACATTGACGGCGATATATAAGTACCTGAAATAATAATAATAAATATTAGGTTCATTACCGCTTTAAACGGTTTCTAGGTTTTGGGCCTTATGTTTACCTCTCCGCAGAATGTCACGGGGATAAATGTAGTGGAAGGAAACTCTGTATAAGGTTGACCTTTGAGCGTTTTTTCTCGCCTCAGTCTCTATAGAACGTTTTTGACGGATGAATGATATCTGGCGCTCTGTACACTTGCCCCGCATTTCTCCATAAACATTAACTTTTTTTTTTTGAGAAACTAGCCGATCGCGGTGCAGCGAGCGCAAGAAGGGATGAGCGCGTCGCAATGAATCATTCCACAGAGAGGAAGCTGCGCGTCTATGCAGGAAATCCCAATGTTTTTTGTAGCCTGGTCGCGGAGAATTAATTTGCGCTGTCAAGTCGTACACAATGACGCCTGCGTTGGGGGAGCAGGATTCTTCACTCCGACCTCCGGCCACTGAAATATATTCCTCGACGGCCACAAAGGATACAAATCCACTTTGTGTGAGACAATTGTCTGCGGAAACCCAGAGAGAATGATGGAAAAGCAGCTGTGATGTCATCATTGTGCTGTACGTAGACTATGCAGAGAGCACAGCTGAAGGAGGGGCCTAGCAGGCCCCACCCATTACAGGCTGCCAGCAGGAAACTACAGGAGGGGTGGAGTCAAGACCAGACACACTGCACAAGGAGAGAGAGCAGCAGTGACCGGTCTTTATCACAGCAAGTTCCAGTTTGGAGCAAAATTGGATTCTTGATTGTGATTGGCAGCTACTTATAGCCGTATGCTCACCGCATGCAGGTTTTTTTTTTCCTCTCGTAGGGCCGTGTCACACTGTTGTAGCATAAAGAGGGTGACGCCACTTACTAGGAGTCCATAATCTCCATAGTACTGTCTTGCCTTATTCCTGGTCTTCACGGCTGCTAGTGAACACTATCATGTTGGTGGTGACACCAAGCATGAGGTGTCCTCCTGTATGCCCATCTGTGTACTGCCTGTTGTCACTCATCTATATACGGAGCAGGTGCTATCCCTGCAAGCCTGATCTCAGCTTTCAGCTCACATGAAGGCCCATGTCACACTATTATAACATAAGGAGGTCATCAACACTTTTTATGAGTCCATAGTTTCTATGTCTTTGTCATTTACAGAGCAGGCACTATCCTTGCAAGCCTGATTTCAGCTTTCAGCTCTCATGATGGACCATGTCACACTATTATAGTCTCTATGTCATTGTCCTGCCACATTCCTGGTCTTGGGGCTGCTAGTGAACATCATCACTTTGGTGTTGACACCAACCATGAGGTCTCCTCCTGTATACCCATCTGTGTACTTCCTGTTGTCACCTGTCCATTTACAGAGCAGGCACTATCCTTTGCAAGGCTGATTTCAGCTTTCAGCTCTCATGATGGACCATGTCACACTATTATAACATAACGAGGTCAACAACACTTTTTATGAGTCCATTGTCTCCATGTCATTGTCCTGCCTTATGTTTGGTCTTAGGGTTGCTAGTGAACATCATCACTTTGGTGTTGACACCAACCATGAGGTCTCCTCCTGTATACCCATCTGTGTACTTCCTGTTGTCAGCCATCCATTTACAGAGCTGGCACTATCCTTGCAAGCCTGATTTCAGCTTTCAGCTCTCATGATGGACCATGTCACACTATTATAGTCTCTATGTCATTGTCCTGCCACATTCCCGGTCTTAGGGCTGCTAGGGACTATCATCACTTTGGTGGTGACACCAAGCATGAGGCCTCCTCCTGTATGCCACCTGTGTACCTCCTGTTGTCACTCATCCATATACAGAGCAGGTGCTATCCCTGCAAGCCTGATCTCAGCTTTCAACTCTCATGAAGGACCATGTCACACTATTATAGCCTCTATAGCATTGTCCCGCCTCATTCCTGGTTTTGGGGGTGCTAGTGAACATCATCATGTTGGTGGTGACACCAACCATGAGGTCTCCTCCTGTATGCCCATCTGTGTACCTCCTGTTGTCACTCATCCATGCACAATGCAGGCACTCCCCATGATATCAGCTTTCAGCTCCCATGAAGGCCCATGTCACACTATTAAAACATAAGGAGGTCAACAACATTTTTTAGGGGTCCATAGTCTCCATGTCCTTGTCCTTGATCATTTCTGGTCTTGGGGCTGCTAGTGAACATCATACTTTGGTGGTGACACCAACCATGAGGTCTCCTCCTGTATGCTCATCTGTGTACCTCCTGTTATCACCTATCCATTTACAGAGCTGGCACTATCCTTGCAAGCCTGATTTCAGCTTTCAACTCTCATAAAGGCCCATTTCACACTATTATAACATAAGGAGGTCAACAACATTTTTTAGGAGTCCATAGTCTCCATGTCCTTGTCCTTGATCATTTCTGGTCTTGAGGCTGCTAGTGAACATCATCACTTTGGTGGTGACACCAACCATGAGGTCTCCTCCTGTATGCCCATCTGTGTACCTCCTGTTGTCACTCATCCATGCACAATGAAGGCACTCCCCATGCAAGCCTGATTTCAGCTTTCAGCTCACATGAAGGCACATGTCACACTATTATAATATGGGGGGGGGCAACATCCTTGTCCTGCCTCATTCCTGGTCTTGGGGCTGCTAGTGAACATCATCACTTTGGTGGTGACACCAACCATGAGGTCTCCTCCTGTATGCCCATCTGTGTGCCTCCTGTTGTCACTCATCCATGCACAATGAACGCACTCCCCATGCAAGCCTGATTTCAGCTTTCAGCTCACATGAAGGCCCATATCACACTATTATAACATGGGGGGGCAACATCCTTGTCCTGCCTCATTCCTGGTCTTGGGGCTGCTAGTGAACATCATCACTTTGGTGGTGACACCTACCATGAGGTCTCCTCCTGTATGCCCATCTGTGTACCTCCCGTTGTCACCCATCCATGCACAATGAATGCACTCCCCATGCAAGCCTGATCTCAGCTTTCAGCTGGCATGTAATAATTATTATGAGCAAAAGAAGAATGATTCCATGACCCTAGATGGAACATATAAGAGAAGCAGAGGGTGTTTTTCTATCTCGTGTTGCTCTGTATAGTGAAGGAAAAGCCATATCAGGAAGACGGAGGGAACAGATGGTGAATATTCCCACTGCTCTCAGCTGACATGTTTTTATGAGGTCCCTGAATGTCTTCGATTGTCCTGGGAAGAATTCCCCAGAGTAGTCACCTCCTATTCACAACGATTCTTTGATGTGACTTTTGCCTTGCTTGTGTTATTCTGGTCTGTGGGAAGAGAAAGTCAGGGATTAAAATGGGAAGGATGGGGAGGTCTGATTCTCCTGGTCGCCTTAGGAGGAGAAGTATAAAAGTCCCATGGTGACATCGTTAAAGGAAACCTGCGATGGACCTGAACAACCCGAGCCTGATACTATGCAATGCCACTTACGCATCGACATAGCTCCTCTGACCTAGTTTGCTGACTTGGCACCATCCACAGGCAGGTTAACTCTTCAGTAAGACACAGACGCTGAATCCAATGCAATTGGAACACAGAGGAGGTTTTTCCAGTCTTTTTTTTGTTTCATAAACATTTTATTGAAAGTATGCAATTACAAAAGTTCCAAAACAAGCACAATTAGTACAAAGAACAAAAGATACACAAATGCTACAAGATCAAGTGACAAAGGATAAGGGTTTTCCAGTCTTTTAAAGTATTCCTAGATTGTAAGCTCTGATGACCAGGGCCCTCTGTTTCCACTTGTACCAAATTGTATTGTAACTGTAATGTCCTAATTCAAATTATATCTAATCAAAACATGAACAATAACATATAAATCCATTTATAACTCCGCCCCAAATTACATCACCGATCTTGTCTCCACGTATCACCCAAACCGTACTCTCCGTTCTTCCCACTACCTCCTGCTCTCTAGCTCCCTCGTCTCCTCCTCCCATGCACGTCTCCAGGACTTCTCCAGAGCTTCCCCCATCCTCTGGAACTCTCCACCCCAATTTATCAGACTATCGCCTGCTCTGCTCACTTTTAGGCGATCTCTGAATGTAGCTGGCCAGCTAAGACCAGTCCTAGGTTGCTAATATGGTTCACATATATGTGTATACCAAACCTGCCAATAACCTCAGTACAGTGTATATGTGTGTATGTTAAAGCCAAAAGCAAAATCATTGCTGTAATTTATGTCTTTGATTGTTATATGACATTTATATATTCATTGTGTTAGCAGAAGCAGAAAAGGAAAATATGCCTTTAAGAGTTAGTTAAAGATGAGCCAATCACAGACAGCCTCACACTGTACAGAGCCTTAACCAATCCCAGCCAGTTTCACATTTGTGCCTGTGTAAAACTCCCTGCTAGGATTTTCTAGAGACACATGCTCACCAGACAGAGGAGGAAACAGACAAAGTTCCAATCAGAGAAGCTTTATGGAAGCAGAGAAGGCCAAATAGGTATTTAATGCACTTGTGTGTTCCTCTATTGTTTAACAGTGCAGGTAGATCTGTGTCTAAAAATGTTGTGTGTTCCACTTTAGTTCCACTGAACTTACAAACTTATCGAATATAACGAATTTATAAATCCAAGTAAATTTATCAATCTATCGAAATATACAGAACAAATTTATCGAATCTATTGAACCTATCGAGATAAGCTATCGAATCAACCCACTGTAATATGAAAGAAATAAGCTACTGTATGATAAATGAAACAAGCCATTGTAAGCAGTTATATGAAGAAGATTGAAGTTATTAAAGAAGTTAACTAAAGTATTCGGTGTGCTCTTTAAACCTACTGCATCCATAGAGCGGCACTGGAGGAATTACAGAGTAAAGTCAGTCTAATCAAACAAAGAAACAGCAATTGCATAATTTTTCTAATGCCACAGCGCACTAGGCACCAAAGGGTGCTGCGCCTGCCACACTGAAAACCTCTCTCTTCAGGGAAGCCTATCCTGCCCTCAGCTAATAATGGAATCTTCTACTCCTCCTACTGTTTCTCCAGCCTTTTTTTTTTTTTTCATAAACATTTTATTGAAAGTATGCAAATACAAAAGGTCCAAAAAAGCACAATTAGTACAAAAAAGGAAAAAATGCTACAAGATCAAGTGACAAAGGATAACGGTTTTCCAGTCTTTTAAAGTATTCCTAGATTGTTAGCTCTAACAAGCCGGGCCCGATGTTTCCTCTTCTACCAGATTGTATTGTAACTGTCATGTCTGCCTTCATTCTGTAAAGCTCTGAGCAAACTGTTGGCGCAATATAAATCCTGTATACTAATAAGAAGAAGACAATTACTTTCCCGAGCCCTGTCTCTGTGCATAGCTAACACTGAGTGAGAGAACATGGCAGAAATGGGGAGGGTCTGGCTAGGACTAAACTAACTAGCACTAAACAAGAGGGGAGGACATAGGAAGATAACCAAATCACAATAGTAAACAAGCTGCTGTGGCCAGAAAGCACCACTAGATGTCAGCATACTACAAAATAATGATAACCTCCAACAGTTCAATACAACACAGAAAAATACATGAATGGGGGCAGAACAATCGGGAAACGCAGAGGTGATAGGGAAACGCAGAGGTAATAGGGAAACGCAGAGGTAATAGGGAAGCGCAGAGGTATTAGGGAAACACAGAAGTAATAGGGAAACGCAGAGGTAATAGGGAAACGCAGAGATAATAGGGAAACGCAGAGGTGATAGGGAAAGGCAGAGGTGATAGGGAAACGCAGAGGTGATAGGGGAAACGCAGAGGTGATAGGGAAATGCAGGGGTGATAGGGAAACGCAGAGGTGATAGGGAAGCGCAGAGGTGATAGGGAAACGCAGAGGTGATAGGGAAAGGCAGAGGTGATAGGGAAACGCAGAGGTGATAGGGAAAGGCAGAGGTGATAGGGAAACGCAGAGGTGATAGGGAAACGCAGGAAAATAGGGAAACGCAGAGATAAAAGGGAAACGCAGAGGTGATAGGGAAACGCAGGGAAATAGGGAAACGCAGAGATAATAGGGAAACGCAGAGGTGATAGGGAAACGCAGGGAAATAGGGAAACGCAGAGATAATAGGGAAACGCAGAGGTAATAGGGAAACGCAGAGGTGATAGGGAAACGCAGAGGTGATAGGGAAACGCAGGAAAATAGGGAATCGCAGAGATAATAGGGAAACGCAGAGGTAATAGGGAAACGCAGAGGTAATAGGGAAAGGCAGAGGTAATAGGGAAAGGCAGAGATAATAGGGAAACGCAGAGATGATAGGGAAACGCAGAGATGATAGGGAAACGCAGAGATGATAGGGAAACTCATGGCAAAATGATCACTAGATCCTGAGACTGGCAACTGATGTTATATGCAGATCTCAAATTTAACAAGGTGTGGCCTTTTTTCCTTCCTCCCGCCATGGACCATCTCATTGATCATCTAGTGTGATGGGTAGCCACCAGGGGCAGACTGACAACTCATGGGGCCCCCGGGCAATAGGGGATCATGGGGCCCCTTTGCCCTCGCCAACACCCAAAAAAGCCTATGAAAAAGCCAATGAAAGGTACTAGGGGCATCTCATGGGGCCCCCTACTGACCGTGGGCCCTTGGGCAGTGCCCGAGTGCTCGATTGGTGAGTCCACCCCTGGTAGCCACATGGACCCAAAGGAAGACTCAGGGGGGAGGCCAAGTTTAATAAGAATGGTCGTGATCTGCTTCACTTCCAGTGGTCAAATGGAAAAATGTGAAAGTGGCCCAAAGATGCAGCTTCTTTCCTGTGGATTCAAATGAAACAAAGTTATCTACTAATTCCCCACCATGTAAAACATGATCAGCCTAGGGTGACAACCGTGACTCCACCATAGATACAGTACAGTGAGCGTTGTCACCCTAGGACAGGAAGTATGATGTTGGCAGGATCACCAGATAAAAATGAAGGGGAAAAAAGAAAACAAGTGCAGCCGCCACATCTAAGGACTGGTAAGCTGCAATATATAACATTTTTATTTTTGGGTTTGCATCCGCTTTAAAGAAATAAGCGCCATGTCCTCCTCCCCCCCCCCCCCTCGATGTTCTAAGTGTCCCCTGAATAGAAAAAAAATAAATCATCTTTTACTTAAGAAGGCAGAATCGTCTATAGGCGCTGTCAGAGGCTGACCTCTCTGTACACTTGTCAGGAGTGGCCGGGCTTTCTGTAAAAACTCTCCAACACGTCTTTATCTGGACTGGCAACCTGCGATGTGCGGCCGGGGAGCGGCAGACAGCCTGATAAATATCTCTCTCACCGCACAACCCTCGGAAGCCGAGTACAAAGACGTTAAGTGGATTTCAGGCCGAAAACTCGGTTTGTTGTTGTCATCCGGCAGCTCCATGTTGTGAGGTCCCCGGGGCAGCCGACAAGCTCATTCCGTGTAGCGATGAGCAGCTACCGCGCTGCGCAATACACTCCCATGTTCCGCTTTCACTGTTCTGCGCCGTCAGGGTTCATGCAAAGCTGTCGGGAAATACATATTTTAAATTAATTTTTTTGTTCTCTATGTACTATTTATTATTATTATGTTATTATTATTATTTATTTATTTATGTATTATTATTATTATTATTATTATTTATTTAATTTTATTATTTTTATTATTTATTTATGTATTATTATTATTATTATTTATTTAATTTTATTATTTTTATTATTTATTTATGTATTATTATTATTATTATTTATTTAATGTTATTATTATTTTTATTATTTATGTATTATTATTACTATTATTATTATTTATTTAATTTTATTATTATTTTTATAATTTTACAGTTAGATTCACCCCCCAGCATTAGTTATTGTCAGATTGCTGGCAACAGTCCTGTCATAAGTCGCTGATCGCGCCATTAGTAGTATAAATATCAATAAATCCTATTATTCCATGATATATACCATAGTTTGTGGATGCTATAACTTTCATGCAAACCAAACAATATATACGGTACTTTTGAGGATTTTTTCTTTTTTTATCAGACATTTTTGCCAAAATTTTGGATGAAATTTGATTTTTTCATTTTTTTCATTGGATATGTTTTATAGCAGAAAGTAGAAGATATTGGGTTTTTTTTTTCAAAATTTTCTTTTTTCATTTTTTTCATTTATATCACAAAAATGTAAAAAAAAAAAAGCAGTGGTGACCAAATACCACCAAAATAAAGCTTTATTTGTGTGAAAAAAATTATATCAATTTAATTTGGGTACAGTGTTGCATGACCGTACAATTACCAGTTAAAGTAGCGCCGTGTAGCAAAAAAGGCCTGGTCATGAAGGGGTTCAAATCTTCCAGAGCTTAGGTGCTTATTATTATTATCTATTATAATTATTATTTTCATTACAGCTAAAGTGCTATACAATACACTCAGATTATCTGGTTCATACAAACTGCAATTCAATATATATATATATTTTTATATATATATATATATATATATATATATATATATATTAATAATTGTGTTTTCTTTCTTTTTTTTTGCTTTTTTGTAATATTACAATTATTTTTAATATTATTATTTCTATTATTACGGCAACAGTGCTGCAAAATACACTCAGATTATCTGCTCCCATCATTCTACACTGGTCAGGTTCATGCAAGGCTACAGAGTCATGAGATAAATATTTTAAATATATTATTTTTTTTTTTTGTACTATTACTATTATTATTGTTTTCATTATCACAGCTACAGTGCTGCACAATACACTCAGATTATCTCCTCTAACCATTCCACACCGACTGTATTCATGCAAGGCTGCAAAGTCAAGACATCATTTATTTAAATTAAATGTTTTTTTTTTGATCTGTGTAATATTCATTTTCTTATTAATATTTTTATTTTCATTATTACAGCTACAGTGTGGTACAATACAGTCAGATTATCTGATCTCAGCATTCTACACCGCCCGGGTTCAGGCGAGACTGTAGAGTCAAGAAATAATTACTGTAGATTAATAACTTTTTTTTTTTTTATTGTTTTCAACAAACAAAAGAAAAACTAATTATAGACCAGATTTAACTAAAAAAAACCCAATCATGTTTAAGTGAGAATCTGAATATTTGTCGGTAGGTTATGACATTTTGCCAAGCTTAGTTTTGAAAAGTCTGAGTGTCAACTAGACTGGTCTGTTATGTGACACTGCTCTGCACACTCTGGAGCTAGAAGGCAAAGCGTGGCAGTTGACAAATGTCAGACTTCAGGTGACCTCGCTCTGACTTGTTGCTGGGGGGTATTTTGTTGCAGTGGTCTATTGTTGCTGGGGGGTCTAATTGTTTTGGGGGGGGGTTATTGTTACTGGGTGGATCTATTGTTTTGGGGGGATTATTGTTACTGGGTGGATCTATTGTTGCTGGGGGGGTCTATTGTTGCTGGGGGTCTCTTGTTGTTGGGGTTATCATTGCTGGATGGATCTATTGTTGCTTGGTGGATCTATTGTTGCTGGGGGATCTATTGTTGCTGGGTGGATCTATTGTTGCTGGGTGGATCTATTGTTGTTGGAGGTTTATTGTTGCTGGGAGGATCTATTGTTGTTGGAGGTTTATTGTTGCTGGGAGGATCTATTGTTTTGGAGGTTTATTGTTGCTGGGAGGATCTATTGTTTTGGAGGTTTATTGTTGATGGGTGGATTTATTGTTGTTGGGGGGTTTATTGTTGCTTGGTTTATCTATTGTTTTTGGGGGGTATATTGTTGCTGGGTGGATCTATTGTTGCTGGGGAGCTATTCTTGTTGGGGGGAGTTATTGTTGCTTGGTGAATCTATTGCTGCTTGGTGGATCAATTGTTGCTGGGTGGATCTATTGTTGTTGGGGGTTTATTGTTGCTGGGTGGATCTGTTGTTGTTGGGGGGTTTATTGTTGCTGGGTGGATCTGTTGTTGGGGGGTTTATTGTTGCTGGGGGCTTATTGTTGCTTGGTGGATCTATTGTTGATGGGTGGATCTATTGTTGCTTAGGTTTCTATTGTTGATGGGGACTTCTTGTTGCTTGGTGGATCTATTGTTGCTGGGTGGATCTGTGGATCATGCCCAGAGGTGGGGGGGGGGGATCGGAGACAAGGGTGACTCGGAAGCACCTGCACCTATTTTCTGATAAAAAAAAGCCCCGTACAATATACAATCTGATCCCCTGGAGAAAGGAGACTGAGGAAATGCCTCTTGTTGCTTGCAGCAGACTGATGACATCATCCTAGCCTAGGCAAAGTCACTAGATTGGCTCTCAAGGACTGCTTTCTCATGATAAAAGGGACATGTTGTTAATAAAAACAAAGACTGTTTATTTTGACAAGCCCACACTTTATTCAAGCGCACTTGTAGAA
This sequence comes from Staurois parvus, assembly GCF_062004578.1. Lineage (NCBI taxonomy): Eukaryota > Metazoa > Chordata > Amphibia > Anura > Ranidae > Staurois > Staurois parvus. Next base: position 1,583,832 of record NW_028318678.1, on the reverse strand, counting down.
TGGCTGGCCGGGCCACTTAGACCTCCGGACCGGAGAGGCTATGAATTCTTTGCGTTCGGGGAAATCCCTGCCATCACCGTTTCCTATCATCATTCTTTTCTATTCATCCAATGCATGCAGTGCTTGAAGAAGAACATTGCAACACATTTCCAACGTCAATCCAAGCTTTGATTCTTTATAAAAGTGGTGAATCATACCTGGAGGAATCCGAGGCATGCCGGATCATTTACAGCACTGGGTGACTCGCACGTTTCACACCAAATCTGACAAATTGGACTTATTTTTAGAAGATCTGTTTGTGTTTTGTTCTTGGACGTGTTCTTTGATTCTAATGCAGCCCAGAACCGGATCACCAACCGGTTTAGTTCTTGAATTTGTGTTCTTGTTTTGTTGGCACGGATGGCGCAGTCCGATGTCTAAGATCTAAAGAGGCTGAGAAAGGGCAAAATGTATACTCACCTAGAGGGATCTAGTGTCTGTCCGATGCCGCATTTGTCCCCCGCCACTCAGTGGTGTATTTAGGTTTCGTGCTGCCCTAGGCAACACAAAAATTGGCTCCCCCCCCCCCCCCCCCATGGAGAGACCCTGACACTGACAAACACCCCCCTCCCCCACGAAAACAGCCTGACATTGACCAACAACACCCCACCCGTGAGAACCTTCCACTACCACCGCCCCCCCACACACTGGCAACCCCCCACCAAGGGGCGGACTGACAACTCATGGGGCCCCCGGGCAATAGGGGATCATGGGGCCCCTGTGTCCTTGCCCAAACTCAAAAAAGCCTATGAAAAAGGTACCAGGGGCATCTCATGGGGCCCCCTACTGACCCCGGGCCCTCGGGCAGTGCCCAAGTTTCCAAATGGTCAGTCCACCCCTGAGTTCATATTTAGTCTATCTGTGTAACTGCTGTAACAGGAAAGTAGAAGTAAAACTATGGGCAGTGCCCGAGTTTCCAAATGGTCAGTCCGCCCCTGCCCCCACCCCACCCTGGCAAGAGAGAAGACACGCACCTTCACAGCTCCGGACATCCCCGAGAACAAGAGTCACGCTCTTCATACACCATCAAGCAGCCCTTCTCAGATCCTACCTGGTCCCCATGCTGCATGTGTCCTTTCTTCCATCCCTTCAGTCAGGGGGCGGCGCTGCTCCCCAGAAAAGTGCCGCTGCCCCACTGAAAATGCAGCTGCCCCCCTGAAAAAATGCCACCCTAGGCAAATGCCTTGTTTGCCTTGTGGTAAATACGCTCCTGCTGCCACTTCTAAGACTGAGAACTGAGTAATCATAGACTGCTGAATGCTCAGTTCTCAGTCCTCAGTGAGCAGAGAGCCGGTGACTGTCAGTCACCGGCTCTCTGCTCTGCCCCTCCAGCGCTCATTGGAGCTCCATGCTGTGGTGGGGACAGGAGCAGCTGGCTCGGGCTCTTATTGGCTCACTAAGAGGCTGAGCCATCTGCCAGTCCAGGCATCTGGGTGGATACTGACTGTAAAGTTGGGATCTTACCTGAACCTGGACTGGCTGAGTGGCATCAGCCGACAGCGGGCTTTAGCTGAAAGCGGGTCACAGGAGTGCAGAATGAACTGCACTCCTGTGACCCATAGGAAAAGCAGGGCCAAAAAATTGGCCATACTTCTCCTTTAAGCCAATATATGATAAATTAAGGAGCCCAGGATTGAAAGAGTTAAAGGCCAAGGCCCACATTCATATAGAAGTCCTAACAAAAATGGCATTTACCCAGAAGTTCTTTTCTTTTTTGAGGAACTTTATTGGAAATCGCTTATTGGCATTGAAACTGTTAACATTATATACAGTTTATATGTTGAACTGGATGAGTCCAGTGTATGTATTGTATTTAACCATTGAAAAGTTGGCCCTTAGTTGTCTTCTCAAACCTTTATTCATCTTCTAGAGCAGTGGTCTCCAAACTGTGGCCCGGGGGCTGGATACAGCCGTTTGCTTGCTTTTATCTGGCCCTTGGGGCACTATTTAATCCACTAACACCAATGGATACCAATGATGGGGCACAATTCCCACCAATGACACCAACAATGGGGCACAGTTCATCCCAATGATACCAAGAAGGGGGCCCACTGACACCAACGATGAGGCACAATTTCTCCCAATGACACCTTCAATGGGGCACAAGACATCTCACTAACACCAAAGATGGGGCACTGTTTACTCCCACTGATGCCGAGACATTTTCTGGTCCAGCCCCCCTAAAGTCTATAGCAGGGGCGGACTGACCATTTGGAAACTCGGGCACTGCCCGAGGGCCCGGGGTCAGTAGGGGGCCCCACGAGATGCCCCTGGTACCGTTTTCACAGGCTTTTTTGAGTTTGGGCAAGGACACAGGGGCCCCATGATCCCGTATTGCCCGGGGGCCCCATGAGTTGTCAGTCTGCCCCTGGTCTATAGGACTGTAAACTGGCCCTTTGCTTAGAAAGTTTGGAGACCCCTGTTCTAGAGAAACTGTTTGCAAATGTTTTTAACATGGAAGAACCTTGGAAATAATTTTCTGGTCACAGGGAATCTCTGTTAAGAATTACAACATCTACAACTCATGGTATATTAGCATGGTGGTCATTAGGAAGAATGATCCTAACATCTATGGGCCGTGGGAAAAATCCCCCTTACAGATGGATAAAAACATACCTGGTGTCAGTGGTTGCTTATCAAAGAGGCAGAAATTGCTCATTGTTCAAGGAATCCCTAATAACCTCCTGAGAAATCCCTGAGGGTTCCATGGAAAGGCTGGCCAAATTGACTTAAAAGGCCAGCTGTAGACCCACCTAGCAGCAGAGTAATACATTTACTGAATCTGGCTGCAATGACCTCTGTGCAGTTCCTGGTAAAGTAAATCGACTGTAGATATTGACGTAAAGTGAATCCATAATTTGGATCTGTAATGGCCTATTGTCAAGCTGTAGAGGAGCCATGAATTGAACGCAACGTATTGGTGTGCCTTGAATGGACAAAGTACAAGTTTGGTTTAAGTGAAGATCTGATGATTTCCGACTTTTACAGTGTGATAAAGTATCTGCAGTCCATTAATAAAAATATAAGTAATATATGTTATTGTAATGTTCTGTGGTCCCATTGAGGTCGTATTTTACCCGACAAGCGTGTATGCAGCAATTTAACAACATGGCATAACAGAACTGGAAATTGTTTTCACATGTTGACTATGCCTATGTAACTTCCACACTCAGGTCTCCATACTCTATCCCAGGGGCGGACTGACAACTCATGGGGCCCCGGGCAATAGGGGATCATGGGGCCCCTGTGTCCTCACCCACACCCAAATAAGCCTATGAAAAAGCCAATGAAAGGTACCAGGGGCATCTCATGGGGATCCTGACTCCGAGCCCTCGGGCAGTGCCAGAGTGCTCGAATGGTCAGTCCACCCCTGCTCTATCCTCTCCATGGGGAGCCTTGCCTTGGCTTTGATTTCCATCAGTAATGTTGTCAGGGGGTTTCTACACACTCTCATCACAGACCAGATCAGGTTAGATGGGATCTGACCATACTGAATTTGGATTGTGTATGCATGCTAAGAACTAGGGCTGAGAGGAATGACCTCACCAAAGCTGATTTTGCAGCAAAATGTCCTCTGACATGTCTTTGAAATTAGCCTCAAATTTTGTCATGTGGATGGTTGAGGTGAAATTTGATTTAAAAATAATCACATGACATAAGGTTGAGTGTTAGGGTTACCATTAGAACTAACATTTCTGTGAAGGTTAAGGTTGGGTTTAGCATTAGGGTTAGTGCTATAGTTACCATTCGTGTAAAGGCTAGCATTAAGGTTAGGGTTAATATTAGTGCAAGTGGTATGGTTGCCATTACTGGTATTGCTATGGTTGCCTTTAAGGTTAGAGCTAATATTAAGGGTAGGGTTAGCATCATAGCCGCCATTAGAGTTGGTGCTATGCTTACCATTAGTGTTAGGATGAGCATTAGGGTTACTATTAGTGTTAGGGTGAGCATTAGGGTTACCATTAGTGTTAGGGTGAGTATTAGGGTTACCATTAGTGTTAGGGTGAGTATTAGGGTTACCATTAGTGTTAGGGTGAGTATTAGGGTTACCATTAGTGTTAGTGTTATGGTTACCATTAGTGTTAGGGTGAGCTTCAGGGCCATCATTAATGTTGGTGCTATGGTTACCATTAGTGTTAGGGTGGGCATTAGGGTTATCATTACTGTTAGTGCTATGGTTACCAGTTGGGTTAGGGTGAGCATTAGTGTTGGTGCTATGGTTACAAGTAGGGTTAGGGTTAGCATTTGGGTTACCATTAGTGTTAGTGTTATGGTTACCAGTAGGGCTAGGGTGAGCATCAGGGCCATCAATAATGTTGTTACGATGGTTACCAGTAGGGTTAGGGTGAGCATTAGTGTTGGTGCTATGGTTACAAGTAGGGTTAGGGTAAGCATCAGGGCCTTTATTAATGTTGGTGCTATGGTTACCAGTAGGATTAGGGTGAGCATCAGGGCCATGAATAATGTTGGTACTATGGTTACCAGTAGTGTTAGGATGAGCATTAGTGTTGGTGCTATGGTTATCAGTAGGGTTAGGGTGAGCATTAAGGTTACCATTAGTGTTGGTGCTATGGTTACCAGTAGGGTTTAGGGTGAGCATTAGGGTTACTGTTAGTGTTTTGGGTACAAGTAGAGTTAGGGTGAGCATCAGGGCCATCAATAATGTTGGTGCTATGGCAACCAGTAGGGTTCGGGTTAGCATTAGGGTTACTATTAGTGTTAGTGCTACGGTTGCCAGTAGGATTAGGGTGAGCATTTGGGTTACCATTAGTGTTGGTGCTATGGTTATCAGTAGGATTAGGGTAAGCATTTGGGTTACCATTGGTGTTGGTGCTATGGTTACCAGTAGGATTAGGGTGATATCAGGGCCATCATTAGTGTTGTTGCTATGGTTACCAGTAGTGTTAGGGTGAGCATCAGGGCCATCACTAGTGTTGGTGCTACCATCAGGGTTAGGGCTAGTAAAAAAAAGTAGGGTTAAAGGGTAGGATAGGGGCTAGTGCTAGCGCTAGGTTTCCTCTGTTCTTCTATATCTAACATCATGTTCCCAGCTGAGGGGACATTTTTGGGCACAAGAACAGTCCAAGGAGAGTTAAAAGAAAGTTTAATGACTCCCAGGAAGCATTTATAACCCACTGCACCCCTATAAACCACCCCAACCATAATTTCACTTTCCACATTGACTCCAACACATTTTGGCCAAACTTCTGAGGAACCTTCCAATTTCCCTCGGCCCCACTATAGACACAGGGCTCTAAGCTTCTTTTCAGGCCTCGGGTTAAAGGACTGTTGCGACTGATTCAGCAGAATTTGTTGTCACTCTATAAATGCAGGAAGTAAACAAGCTTTGTTTGCTTCTATCTCCTCCGTGCAGGTAATGTGTTTAGCATAATCTCGCCGTGTACAAATATGACTGACCAGCGGTAAAACGTCAAGCGTTGACAGTTCCCACATTATGCAGAGACCGTGGCTGAATTACAGGCCTGATATGATTAACGAAGGCGCTTTCCCTGCCACTAAGTCATCGTTACGGGCCCGTCCAGGACACGCGTGTAATCCGCCGCTGTCGCAGGTGTCCTGAGGCGGCTGCTGGGGAGGCGGATGAAGAGTTAATGGCGGTACAGCTGCAGCATATGCTGTGTGTGTTGTGCACAGCGGGGCCGCACGGTGGGAAATCCAGAGTCTGCCGCACGATTCGAGATGCCTTCGGCCCTGCGGAGGATGACAAAATACCGCCAGTTAAGCCAAACACTAAAAGCCGACTCACCTCAGATTAACCCTTTCATGAATTGTTCAATCTCATTTGTAACAGTGTGAATAAATACATTTTGTGCATTTAAAAGCACGCGCCAGATTTAGGGGGTGCAGCTCCAAATAAGACATCTAGCAGTATATCATTAACGTGTAGCTGAAGGCAACACTTGTTTTTAGGTTTCGATAGACTGGAGATGGATTAGGACCGGGGCGGACTGACAACTCATGGGGCCCCTGGGCAATAGGGGATCATGGGGCCCCTTTGTCCTCGCCCACACTCAAACCACACCCAAAAAAAGCCTATGACAGGTACCAGGGGCATCTCATGGGGCCCCTTTCTGACCCCGGGCCCTCGGGCAGTGCCAAAGTTTCCTAATAGTCAGTCTGCCCCTGATTAGGACCCTTGTTAGGCTTTTAATAGTGTTGTGTCCCCGTTAGGGAGATTACCCCTCTCTATTTGTTCTGGTGACCATTATCACAGACAATGACAGTTAGCCTCCCTGGCGGTATTCCCGAGTGTCGCTCGGGGTTAACATTCAGTACCAGAAGCGGTAACCCCGAGCTACACTCGGGAATACACTGCAGCGTTGCTCTGGGATTCCCTCCAGCACTTACCTTGTCCTGCGCTCACGCGATGTCCCTCCTGCAGTGTCCCCAGCAATGTTCCCCGGCCGATGGTGGCATCCGTCTTCCGGGTTCCGTTCCCTGCGAGCGTCGGGGCGTACGGGGGATGGAACCGGCGGGAAATTCAAAAATGTAAAAATTTGACATTCACTCAATCAGGGGCGGACTGACCATTTGGAAACTCGGGCACTGCTCGAGGGCTCGGGGTCAGTAGGGGGCCCCATGAGATGCCCCTGGTACCTTTTTCATAGGCTTTTTTGAGTTTGGGCAAGGATGCAGGGGCCTCATGATCCCCTATTGCCCGGGGGCCCCATGAGTTGTCAGTCCGCCCCTGCACTCAATACACTAAAATCTGATAGTATAACATTCCTGTATCAAACCATTTCACGTACATTTTGTCCCGAGTGCTTTGTCCGGCGCCCTGCCTGCATTTTTACTGTTCTTTCTGCCTGGAAACTGAGAAACGTCCATGGCGTCCAAAAAGCGTCCCTTTAGGTCAAAAGTGGTTTTAGACCGGCTAGAGAACAGCGATAGTAAATTAGAACCACTTGCAGAATTGAGTGATAATGATTCGTGGGGGAAATTCCTCATCAGACACTGAAAACGATTTTGCGACTTTGCTCAGCGATGTGTGAACTTGGTGCTATATTTCACATTTCTGTGTTTTTGGTTTGATTATATTATTGAATTAAATGTATTATTATTATATTATTATTTTTTATGATTATTTATGATATTATAACTTATGATTTCGTGTTTCAAATTTTATCCTACCCGGGATGTTTACTAGACTCTTGTTCGGACAGATTTCGGCTGAATTGACCAAAATTCTGAAAAGCGATCTGCGGTGGATCATTTAATAGAGAGCAGAAGAGCAGGCTGACTGGCTTTTCAGGAGGTACTACTGTTGCCTTCTGATTTGTGATTTTTTTTTTGTTTTTTAATTGCAAAATGGCAATTTTACATTGTGAGACCATACCACAACTACAGGCCAAGTCCTTGGATTGAAGTTGGGGTGCAACCCCATTGGTCTGCATAGGAGAGTTTGACAGGTAGTGCCACCTGTCAAAGCCTGCAGCCCAAGTTAACAATGCAGCGGCTGTGAAGCAAAGCAACACTTTCACAGCATATTTACAACCCTGACAGGCTGTAATGTTAGCATTCAGGTGGGCATCTGGGGGGGTATTAAACCAGTTTTTACCACCCCCTGGCAGCCTGTGTGAAAGACCCCTAAGTCAACAGTCACACTTCTACGATTAAAAATGGTGCAATTTATGTGCAATTTCAGTGCGATTTCAGGTGCAATTTCTAAAGACTTTATTGCTTCTTGTGAAGAATTTCAACGATTTCTTGCAATTTGCAGTACGATTTCCATTGTATTCTATGTATCTGAGCTCGCAACAAAACTGCAGAAAAAGTAATGAAAGAACTTTAGAAATCGTGCTGCAACAAATCGCACCGATATTCGCACTGATGTTCACATTCATTAGATGCCATTTCACGTGCGATATCAATTCCCAAATCGCACCGTTATGCGATTTTCAATTACAAAACTGCAGAAAAAGTAATGCAAGAGCTTTAGAAATTGCGCTGCAGCAAATCGCACTGGTATTCGCACTGACATTCACATTCATTAGATGCCATTTCAGGTGCGATTTCAATTCCCAAATCGCACCATTATGAACGGGCACTAAGAGAACGGAGGTCGTTCATGCTTTGGAGTTGATTTATTAAAGGCAAATAGGCTGTTTACTTTGCAAGGGAATTTTCCCTTAGCTTAGTGAATGTTCTAAAAACTCAGTTTGCAAAGAATACCTAATCACGTGTATAAACTAGAAAAAAGTTTGCTTTTTTTACATGCATATGATTGGACGATGGAAGGCAGCAGGCTTTGTCACCAAGTTGATGGACAATTCCCTTTTCAAAGTAAACAGCCTATGAGGGCAGCACAGTGGCTAAGTGGTTAGCACTTCTGTCTGGCAGTACTCAAGTCGCTGGTTCGTATCCCAGCCACGGCACCACCTGCCTGAAGTTTATATGCTCTCCCTGTGCTTCCATGGGTTTCCTCCGGGTACTCTGGTTTCCTCCCACACTCCAAAGACATGCTGGTAGGTGAATTGGCTCCTGTCTAAATTGTCCCTAATATGTGTATGTATGAATGTGAGTTAGGGACCTTAGATTGTACACCCCTTGAGGGTTAGGGACCTTAGATTGTACACCCCTTGAGGGTTAGGGCCTTAGATTTTACACCCCTTGAGGGTTAGGGACCTTAGATTGTACACCCCTTGAGGGTTAGGGACTGATGTGAATATAAAATATATATGTAAAGCACTGTGTAAATTGACAGCGCTATATAAGTACCTGAAATAAATATGTGTCCTAAATCAACTCCAATGCAACTATTTCTGTGACTCTGACATACTTGGGCTTATTTCAGGTACTTATATAGCACTGTCAATTCACCCAGCACTTTACATATATATATATATATTCAGGACTGCTGTTAGAACCCACAGGGCCCCATACAGCTAACCTGACAGGACAGCCCCCCCCAAAAAAACCCAACGTTTACTATGCTTCAGTTATGAATGAACACAGTGAGTGATTGATACCAGTTCCTTTAGATAAGGAAGGGGTTGGTAAATGTAACATATTTACCAGACGCTTCCCCCACTCTCCATTCAGAAAGATCCTATTGTGTTCTTGCAGTTGCTCTATGGCTCTCTCTGCAGCAGCTGAAAGCCAGCAAGAGGGAGAGGAGAAGAAGCCGGCTTTCAGCTGCTTCAGAGGGAGCCATACAGTGGATCGGTTCCAGTAATCCACCCTCCCACCCCCACGCCGTGCAGATCACCCTCCCTGCGTACCTCTGATTCACCCTCCCTGCCCACCTCCGACTTATATTTGTAAAGACATGCAGTATATTTGAAAATGGATTTTTAAAAATATTTTTCATATATTTTGTAATAAAAATGCATTTCTACATACAGTGTATATATATGTATATTTATATTTATTGAAATATATTTTAAAATATATTGAATATGGCCAAAATTGTAGAATTTCAAATAGATGTCAATATATTTGGGAAGAATATTTTTTTAAATATATTTAAGATATATTTTTCTTCCATGTGGGTAAGCACACTGCTTTGCATGGCTCTGCTATGCAGAGCCTTACAAAGCAGTGTGCAGGAGCTGACAGGGGAGAGAATCTCTCTCTCTCTCTCTTTTTTTTTCCGCTATATTTCCCGCATAAGTGGAGTTACCCTTTAAGGCTTTATTGTAAATGTAATGTGTACCATTCATCTTTGGATCATATTAAAATACATACACCATAATCTGAAAAGGGTGTAGAAACATGTGAAAAGCATCTATGTATTTAACTCACACTTTTGCACGAATCACATATTTATATCACAAAGAGATCTCTTAAACCTTTTTTTTTTCGTTTTTTTTTTTATCTTTCGTTAATGAACAAATCGCAGGCTGTGGGTTGTCAGTCTGTAGAAATGAGGTTAGTATTCCAGAGAATATTGTTCGCTCCTACAGAAAGCTGTACAGGTATTTTCGAAATAGGACCAGTCTCGGGAGATGACGTCCTGAGATGACACGGAGCGTGGGATTGCTGAGCCAGATGACCTCGCACAGAGAAAGGCCTCCGCTCAGATGATGGACAGCGCCTTCGGCCAGTCCTGTCCCTCCTTGCTCATGATCTCTTGAACTTCCTAGAAGATCATATGCATTCATGAGATTAGTGAAAACCCTATTATATGCTGCAGACAGATGGCAGATTACCAGTGTAGAGCATACACTCTTTCTAATTACTGCCAGGCCAGCAGTCTTATACCCGGGCTCCAGAACCCATTACATCCCCTAAGCTAGCGCTGGACAGATTGGTTTGAGAGACAGGCTGCTTTCTTTGAGGGTTTTGCTTTGTACCTGACTTGTCATTTTTTTCTGTGGAAAAGCGTAGGAACGTATAAAATATTCTCATTTAATCACAGTGATTAATGGTTAGCACTTCCACCTGGCAGTACTAGGGTCATCGGTTCAAATCCCAACCACGGCACCACCTGCCTGGAGTTTGCATGTGCTCCCTGTGCCTGTGTGGGTTTCCTCCAGGTTCTCCATTTTCCTCCAACACTCCAAAGACATGCTGGTAGGTGAATTGGCTTCTGTCTAAATTGGCCCTAGTATGTGTATGTATGAATGTGAGTTAGGGACCTTAGATTGTACTCCCCTTGAGGGTTAGGGACCTTAGACTGTACGCCCCTTGAGGGTTAGGGACCTTAGATTGTACGTCCCTTGAGGGTTAGGGACCTTAGATTGTACACTCCTTGAGGGTTAGGGACTGATGTGAATGTACAATATATATCTGTGTAAAGCGCTGCGTAAATTGCCGGCCCTATATAAGTACCTGAAATAAATAAATAAATAATATAATATAGGGGGTGTCAGAATATTCTGTACAAGGCTTTCCTATACCGAAAAAGCATGACACAAATATAAAGTTGATGTTATCCCAATTTAGCTGCAAATGTGGAACTCATTTATGTCTTTAGATACAGATAATGCTTATTGAAGTTCTTTATAAAAATGCTGCTAGGTTATTTGGCTCCTGTGGCCCTAGTATGTGTATGTATGAATGTTAGTTAGGGGCCTTAGATTGTAAGCTCTTCAAGGGCAGAGACAGATGTGAACAGGGGCAGACTGACAACTCATGGGGCCCCCGGGCAATAGGGGATCATGGGGCCCCTGTGTCCTTGCCCAAACTCAAAAAAGCCTATGAAAAAGGTACCAGGGGCATCTCATGGGGCCCCCTACTGACCCCGGGCCCTCGGGCAGTGCCCGTGTTTCCAAATGGTCAGTCTGCTCCTGGATGTGAATGTAAAATATATATGTAAAGCACTGCGTAAATTGACGGCGCTATATAAGTACCTGACATAAATAAATAATATAATATAGGGGGTGTCAGAATATTCTGTACAAGGCTTTCCTATAACGAAAAAGCATGACACAATACTCAGTCATTTAATTTTTTTCATACATTTTTATTTGTTCTCTTCCATTTTTTAAAATGTATTTGCATTTTTTCTAAATATATTATGAAATATATTTTTATTTGTTGTATAAATATTATTTTAGATGTTTAAATGTGTTCTACAAATATTATTTCATGTATTTTTATATATTAGCAATTATATTTTAACTTGCTATATAAATATTATGTCATATATTTTTATTTGTTGAATATAGAGAGAGAGAGAGTGAGAGAGAGAGTGAGAGAGAGGGTGAAAGAGAGAAAGAGAGCGGGTGAGAGAGAGAGAGGTGAAAGAGAGAAAGAGAGCGGGTGAGAGAGAGAGAGGTGAAAGAGAGAAAGAGAGCGGGTGAGAGAGAGAGAGAGGTGAAAGAGGTAGAGAGAGAGGATGAAAGAGAGAGGGAGAAAGAGAGAGAGAGAAAGAGAGAGAGTGAAAGAGAGAGAGAGTGAGGTTTTTTTTTACAGAAACAAGATATATATACATATATATATATATATATATATAATTTTTTAAAAAATGTATTTATATAGAAAATAATGAAATACATATTGGTAAATATCTAAGGCATATCTTGGTATATATTTATTTTTTCAAAATGATCTACCCATGTCTGCTTTTTTAAATTCACAGGGTCATGACCTCCAGCCATTGCACACAATGCAATATGATTTAGTACCCCCACCCCACCTTCTCAATAATCTATTGGAACTAGGCTCTAGCAGTCAGCTGGGAGGAAGTGTCATCTCAAGGACTGCTTCTATTGATGTTACAATGGAACAAAATGTACAGTTGTTGCATATAACAAGGACATTCTATGGATTTACTGTGAATGTTTACATTGCATGTGGTTTCTCTTTGAATACTGTTTCAATTTTACTTTTTTAATGTTTTCCGAAGGGAGAAAAAGTTTACAGAAACAGTAAAAAAGAGTTCAAGCTGAATTTGTTGTGCTGTATAAACAGAATCCGCTGTGATGAACTATTGGATAAACAGTCTGACCTGCGTTGTCTCACTGAAATATACACTTAGTTTGATAAAGGAGACAGACCACCGTGAGTCAGCTGAAGGGGAGGAGGAGGGGATGGGGCTCTACTGGAGATCACAGACAATGGATTGGGCTTCACATGGAAGGCATGCCTGTATAGTGGTTGGCGCTGAGACCTGTTTGACTTCAGTTCCCACCAGAGCCACCATCAGAACAGCATTTTTTTAGGCTGGTTTCAGTGAAAAACCACAAAAGAATATTTCATGTATAAGGGACTTTTGATTTGCCATATCACAAAAAGCATATTTAAGTTGCCAAATTACAAACGCATAAATCATATAATAAAAATATCTTTTATTCAAAATAAATCTTAAAACCACAAAAAAAGAGTGTTTTATGGGTGAAACAAGTAAATATATCAACAGCCCAGATATAGAAACAGACACAGTTCCATAGCTTTACTCGAGGCTGGCCTCTCCTGCACATGGACAACCTGGGTGGCAGCAATCACAGTTTGTCTCCCTTCTCCATTGAAAATAGGAAAAATATATCAGCCACACTCCAATTAGCTCTTCTTGCCATATTTTTAATAATCAATCCCACATGGAAGAAAAATATATTTTAAATATATTTTAAAAATATTGTCCCCAAATATATTGACATATAGTTGAAATACTACAATTTTGGCCATATTCAACATATTTAAAAAAAAAAAAAAAAATATATATATATATATATATATATATATATATATATATATATATGTATACTGTATGTTGAAATGTGTTTTTTTATATATATTGCAAAATATATGAAAAATATTTTTACAAATACATTTTTAAATATATTGTCCTTAAAAATACATTTAATCTTCATTTTTGGAATGCATTTACAAATATATGTAACAATATATGTTAAAATGACTTTTTTATATGTTAAAAAAAAATCTGAAGGATATATATAAAAAATATATACTTTTAAAAATAATTTTCAGATATTTTGTAATATATAAAAACGCATTTCAACATACAATATATATATATATATATATATATATATATATATATATATATATATACTGTATGTTGAAATGTGTTTTTTTATATATATTGCAAAATATATGAAAAATATTTTTACAAATACATTTTTAAATATACTGTCTTTAAAAATTTAATCTACATTTTTGGAATGCATTTACAAATATATGTAAAAATATATGTTAAAATGACTTTTTTATATGTGAAAAAAAATCTGAAGAATATATTTAAAAAATATATACTTTTAAAAATATTTTCCAGATATTTTGTAATATATAAAAAACGCATTTCAACATACTATATATATATATATATATATATATATATATATATATATATATATATATATATATTGAATACAGCCAAAATTTTAGTAGTAATATATAAAAAACACATTTCAACATAATATATATATATATATATATATATATATACTATATATATATAAATACATATATGTATAGATATTTGTAAATATATTGAATATGGACAAAATTTTAGTAGTTTAAGTATATGTCAGTATATTTGGGAAGAATATTTTTAAAATATATTTTTCTTCCATGTGGGATTATTTGACGGCATACAACAATGTCTCCAGCCCAAAACCAAGCTTTTTGACGTGTTTCACTGCTCCTGGATAGGGGAAGTCTCCTATCCTTGTGCGCAAACCAGGAGTGGAGAAACACATAAAGCTTGGTTTTGGGTCGGAGACATCATTGTATGCAGTCGCTTTATTCATTATTAAAAATTCTGCAAGAAGACCTAATTGGAGTGTGGCTGATCATTATTGCTGTTTTCAACTGCTGATATATTACACAAGATAGTAACCATCCACCAGTCAGCAAACTTTAGTGGGCCATACATGGCTGGATTCTAGTTTGAATATTCACATCAAGTTCTGAAAAACGGTTTGTCAAAGCATTCGATGATGCCATGGTCAAGCCAACTAATCTTTCATAAGCCCTTAAAAATTTGGTCCAGACCTGCTACTTGAAAAAAAGTGTACATCTACTTCCTCCATTAACTCATCTCTCAGAGTGATTACCTTTGATATCATGTGCCCTTTCTTTTTAGATTGCAAGTTCTCAGGATCAGGGACGCCCCAATCCCCTTGTGTTAAATTGTATTGTAATTGTATTCTCTCTCTCTCTTTACTTTGCAAACTGTTGGTGTTATAAACATCTTGTATAGTATGTAAGAAATTCTTCTTTGGTATTTATTATTTTGCCTGGGATGCGGTGACTGAATACCATACAATACAATACAGTCCAATACACTTTTATTATATAGACCTTTTGCAAAGTGATCTGAAGACTAAAGTCCCGTAAACACGATGAAAATGATCGTCTTGGGTTTTTTTTGTTTTTGCATGCTAGTCTCATATCGAAAATGAAAAGGTTACTAAAGTTATGACACTTCTTGTACGACAGAATAAACATTTGGAAGTGATGTAATGTATTTGTATTGTATTTTTGGATAAAAATTGTATTGATTAAATGAAAATCGTACTAACTTTTTGTGCTTGTCCCTTCGAATAATTTTGGATGAAAGCAGTGTACTAACAATCAGATTATCGTACGATCGCTTTGAAAGCGGTATTTTTTGTACTGTTTACCGATCTTGTGGCTTAACTCGAGCCAAAGGCTTTCCTGATAGAGTTGAAGAGATTAGGGCAGACTTTACATTTCTTTTAGGGTTTTGTTTTGTTCCGTGACCTGAGATTCTCGTCCCTATGACACCTGTACAAGAAATTGACGGAGCTGTTGTCACAGGGACAAGATGATAACAATTTTTGAAGTTCTAACCCTTTTCTCACTTTACTGAACGTGTGTTTTTGGCTGTGTTCTCATTAGAGAACCTCGAATGGAGGTGAAGACACTTCTGCCCAACAAGTGTGCCAGGCCAGCAGTTGTGCCACATCGATGGAAGGAAAGGTTGGCACTCCAACGTGATGTAATAAAGTTTGTTGTTCTTTTACTCCATAAAAAAGTGAACAACTGATGTGACGTTTTGAGGGCACAAAGGACCTCCATGAAGCCTCAAAGAGGTCATGTGTGTCTGTCCATTCTTTTTTTTTTGTTTGTTCGCTCCCTATAGGACCTAGAGGTCCAAAACCATGTGTAAGGCTAACTATACACTATAAAATCTGACTGTGCTATCTCCTTTAGATCTACCACCAACTATGGAGAGCAAGGGATATTAGTTGAATTGATTGTTTAGATTTGTCTTCATTTTACATAGTTTGGGTAAACCTAAAGAAAGTTTTGAACAGATATTGTACAAACTGATGGTAAGGTGTACCGGCCTAAACTTTGTGCTGGATGGTGTCTGAGCTTACACAGAGTTAAGGACTTCCTCCCTTCCCTTACATGACAGTGTTTGGGAAAGACGATCCAACAGTCAAACCCAGGGGCGGACTGACCATTTGGAAACTCGGGCACTGCCCGAGGGCCCGGGGTCAGTAGGGGGCCCCTTGAGATGCCCCTGGTACCTTTTTCATAGGCTTTTTTGAGTTTGGGCAAGGACACAGGGGCCCCATGACCCCTTATTGCCCGGGGGCCCCATGAGTTGTCAGTCCGCCCCTGGTCAAACCTGAGCACTGCACCCTTGGTGAATAGGTAGGAAGTAACATGCCACCGCATACCTGGAAACACCAAGTATTTCCTGAGGACTCAAGTAGAGAGGAGTGAGGACACGGCAAAGGTATCAGCAAATGGAGGGGGGGGGGGGGGTTCCTTCATCCAACCATAAATGGTCATATTGACCGATTCTCTTTAAATGCCATCTACAGATACAGAGAGTAAATAAATTCAGTGCTAGTGGGCTGATACAGAGCTAGAATTAAACCAATGACACATACTTTTAATGTAATGAGTAATTATTTCTCCCAGTCTCAATATCTCATCCTTGTATGTTAGATAATGAATGACATTTGGTAAATGGATGGGATGGTATGATTGCACAGTGAGTGTAGCGTACACAGGATAAAGTTCCTGTTGAGTCCATCTCCACTCCTAACTCACTGACACTCATTCAGTTTTCTTGTGTTTGGACATTATCTCCGCTAAACTAAATAAATGTACATTAACACTTCCTCCACTACACCGCCAAGTCATCAAATGTCCATTTTTTTATCAAAAACATAGTAATATAGTTACATAGTTAGTATGGCTGAAAAAAGACAAAAGTCCATCCAGTTCAACCATTAAAAAAAAAAAAAAAAGTTATAATCCTATACCCACAGTTGATCCAGAGGAACGCAAAAAGAACCCAGCAATCCAATTTGCTCCTGCAGGGGAAAAAAATTCCTTCCTGATCCCCCGAGAGGCAATCGGATATTCCCTGGATCAACTTTACCTATAAATGTTATATCCAGTTATATTCTGTGTATCCAAGAAACAATGCAGGACTTTTTAAAAGAAATTTACAGAGCTGGCCAGAACCAACTCTTGAGGGAGTCTATTCCATATTTTCTTACTGTGAAGAAACCTTTCCATATTTGGAGATTACACCTCTGTTCTTCCAGACGTAAAGAGTGCCCCCTTGTCCTCTGTGATGACCTCAGGGGGAAGAACTACACCGAGTTCACTATATGAACCACTGATGTATTTATACATGGAGATCATATCCCCCCTTAAGTATTATACATGGAGATCATATCCCCCCTTATGTATTATACATGGAGATCATATCCCCCCCTTATGTATTATACATGGAGATCATATCCCCCCTTATGTATTATACATGGAGATCATATCCCCCTTATGTATTATACATGGAGATCATATCCCCCCTTACGTATTATACATGGAGATCATATCCCCCTTATGTATTATACATGGAGATCATATCCCCCCCTTATGTATTATACATGGAGATCATATCCCCCCTTATGTATTATACATGGAGATCATATCCCCCTTTATGTATTATACATGGAGATCATATCCCCCCTTATGTATTATACATGGAGATCATATCCCCCTTATGTATTATACATGGAGATCATATCCCCCCTTATGTATTATACATGGTGATCATATCCCCCCTTATGTATTATACATGGAGATCATATCCCCCCTTATGTATTATACATGGTGATCATATCCCCCCCTTATGTATTATACATGGAGATCATATCCCCCCTTATGTATTATACATGGTGATCATATCCCCCTTATGTATTATACATGGAGATCATATCCTCCCTTATGTATTATACATGGAGATCACATCCCCCCTTATGTATTATACATGGAGATCATATCCCCCCTTATGTATTATACATGGAGATCATATCCCCCCTTATGTATTATACATGGTGATCATATCCCCCCTTATGTATTATACATGGAGATCATATCCCCCCTTATGTATTATACATGAAGATCATATCCCCCTTATGCATTATACATGGAGATTCATATCCCCCCTTATGTATTATACATGGAGATCATATCCCCCCTTATGTATTATACATGGAGATCATATCCCCCCTTATGTATTATACATGGAGATCATATCCCCCCTTATGTATTATACATGGAGATCATATCCCCCCTTATGTATTATACATGGAGATCATTTCCCCCCTTATGTATTATACATGGTGATCATATCCCCCCTTATGTATTATACATGGAGATCATATCCCCCTTATGTATTATACATGGAGATCATATCCCCCCCTTATGTATTATACATTGTGATCATATCCCCCCTTATGTATTATACATGGAGATCATATCCCCCCTTATGTATTATACATGGAGATCATATCCCCCCTTATGTATTATACATGGTGATCATATCCCCCCTTATGTATTATACATGGAGATCATATCCCCCTTATGTATTATACATGGTGATCATACCCCCCCCCCCCCCATATGTATTATACATGGAGATCATATCCCCCCTTATGTATTATACATGGTGATCATATCCCCCCCTTATGTATTATACATGGGGATCATATCCCCCCCTTATGTATTATACATGGAGATCATATCCCCCCTTAATCTCCTCTTCTCAAGAGAGAATAAATTCAGTTCCTCTAATCTTTGCTCATAGCTGATCTCCTCCATGCCTCTTATCAGTCTGGTTGCCCTTCTCTGTACTTTCTGCAGTTCCCCAATGTTCTTTTTGTGAATTTGTGCCCAAAACTGAACTGCATATTCCAGATGAGGTATTACTAGTGATTTGTACCGGGGGAAATTATATCTCTCTCTCTGGAGTCTATACCTGATTTAATACAAGAGAGGATTTTGCATGACCCTGAAAGATCCAAATATCTCTAAACTATCTTTAAAATTTCAAACAGGGCGATTTTAAGGCACAAGAACCCCCCGGGAA
>NW_028318677.1:300000-398492 GCF_062004578.1 Staurois parvus | reverse complement strand
CCACGAGATTGCCACCCATTTCCACAAGATTGACGCTATCCGTAAGGACATCGTCAACTTGCAATCTACCTCCCCACCTAGCCTCCTCACCCCCGTCACCCCTTCATCTCCCCCCTCCTCTGCCCTCACAACCGCACTGCCCCCCACCTCTCCCAAGGCCCCGCCCACCATAACCCCCCCTGCACTGCACTCCCTCAGCCCTGTTACTACTGAGGAAGTCGCCAAAGTCCTCTCAAAAGCCCGCCTCACTACCTGCCCCCTGGACCCTATCCCCTCTCAACTCCTCCGGTCACCCCCCGCCTCCCTCATCCGCTCCCTCACCCACATCTTCAATCTCTCCCTCTCTACTGGCGCATTCCCTTCCTCCCTAAAGCACGCGCATATCACCCCCATCCTCAAAAAGCCCTTCCTGGATCCCGCGGACCCCAACAACCTCAGACCCATCTCCCTGCTGCCACTCACCTCCAAGCTTCTTGAGCGCATAGTCTACGATCGCCTAAGCTCCCACCTTACAAACAATAACCTCCTTGACCCACTACAGTCCGGCTTCCGTCCCCTACACTCCACTGAAACTGCCCTTCTCAAAATGAATAACGACCTACTAAACACCAAAGACAAGGGCGACTACTCTGTCCTCCTTCTCCTGGACCTCTCTGCGGCCTTCGACACTGTCGACCACCCCCTCCTCCTTAATAAACTACTCTCCCTTGGCATCAGAGATACTGCTCTCTCTTGGTTCTCATCCTACCTATCCCGACGCTCCTTCAGTGTCACCTACAATGGTGCCACCTCCCCCTCCCCCTCTCTGTTGGGCTCCCCCAAGGCTCTGTCCTTGGACCCCTTCTCTTCTCCATCTACACCTCCTCACGACCAACAACGCCACCATCAGCCCCACCCCGCAAGCCAAAGTCCTGGGTGTCACTCTAGACTACAGTCTATCCTTCCAGCCCCATGTCCAATCGCTGGCAAATTCATGCAGACTCCACCTCCGCAACATCTCCAAAATACGTTCGTTCCTAACCCCAGATACTACTAAACAACTCATTCACTCCCTTATTATCCCACGTCTGAACTACTGCAACTTCCTCATCACAGACTATCCCCACTTCAGTCTATCCTGAACTCAGCAGCCAGACTCATCCACCTTACCAACCGCTCCGTATCCGCCACCCCCCTCTGTCATTCCCTCCACTGGCTTCCGATTGCCCAACGTATTAAATTCAAAATACTAACACTGACGTACAAAACTATTCATAATACTGCCCCAAAATACCTCACTGACCTGATACCCAAATACCACCCAACCCGTACTCTTCGCTCCTCACAAGACCTCCTACTCTCCATTTCCCTGATCTCCTCCTCCCATGCCCGACTCCAGGACTTCTCCAGGTCTTCCCCCATCCTCTGGAACTCACTACCCCAATCCATCAGACTGTCATCTACCCTCCTCATCTTTAGGCACACCCTGAAAACCCATCTCTTCAGGGAAACTTACCCCTCCCTCACCTAACATGTGATCTCCTCCACTCCTACCACTCCATCCCCCACAGCCATTTCCTCCTGTACCACTATCCCCTCCCTCCTAGATTGTAAGCTCCAAAAGAGCAGGGCCCTCGCACCCCTCGTGTATTGTCTCATGTACTGTCCCCCACTATAATGTACAGCGCTGAGCAAACTTTTTTGGCGCTATATAAATACTGAATAATAATAATATCGATATTGCTCATGTACTTGATTTTTTCTCTTTTTTTTTTCTTTTTTTTTTCTCTTTTTTTTCCCTTTAGTCTACATAATTCCACCTTTGAAATGAATACTGCAGTTGTGCCTTGTTTCTGCTGTATATTCTATTTGAAGCTGGAATGCCATTTTGAAGCACAATGCTGTTAGCTAAACCTTCTACCAATAGCTGGACAACAAAATAACAAACGGATCACCCTTTCATCCAGCTGTGGTCTAATGCTGTTTAATGCCCATGATACCCAGCCAAGCATAGCCTCTTTGAACAATGCATACACTTACCAACTGCTTATATCTGCAGGCTGACATCTTATTCCCAATAGTCTATCCTTGGCCTGACTCCTCTACCAAACGGATGTTTATTATCCTGTTTTTGGCCTCTGTGGCTTCTGAAGATGTTCACTGCTCCCCCACATTTTCCTTGGTAGCCCCGAGTTGGGCCTGCCCAGGACTGTTTTTTTCCCGTCCATTTATATCCCAGTGACATAGACAGATGGGCAACCTACCTGTTTTCACATCATGGCCTTTTGGCCTCCTGACCTGTTCTGTCAGACATTTCTCTCTCTTTACTAACCTTGCTTTCTCCACTTTTCTTCTCTTTCTTTCTCTTATTCCTATCCCAGGAGTGATGATGTCGCCATGATGCGACACCTACAATCAGCTTTGCATCTGTCCTTTATCATGGCTCCAATAAATATACTTACCCTGAATGTTCGGGTAATAAAAAAATTAAGGCCTTCAAATCCTTTGCCCATGCCAAAGCACATGTGGTGTGCCTGCAGGAGACTCGTTTTACTGCCAGCCATATGCCGAAATATCTCATCTCTTCCTACCCACAGGTTTATATGGCTTCTGCCGCAACTAAACACACAGGTGTACTCAAAGCTTTCCACTGCTCTACTCCCTTTACACCCCATGCAGGGATCTAGGACCCAGAGGGCCGTTATATTTTCTAGTGGGTCACCTCCTTGACTCAGAGATCACTATAGCTTCATACTATGCCCCAATTGCAGTCCTAACTCCTATTTGCTACAAGTAATAGATTCTCATAAATTAGGTACAATTTTACTATGTGGCAATTCAAATCAGCTAGTTTATCCCTTTTTAGACAAATCCCCCATAACCTCTTATCCATCCACATCCTCCTTCCAGCAACAACTCCAACAACGCTCTCTCATAGACACATGGCAAGAAGCTAACCCAGCTAGAAGACACTATACATACTACTCATATCCACATAAAACTTTCTCCCACATTGACCATATATTTCTGACTAGAGGTATGTCCCCAGCCCTCCTATCCTGAACCATCATACCTCACCCCTGGACTGGTCACAAAGCTGTCCTCTTGACCCTCTCCTCCTTAGTACCCCAACAAACTAGCACTACATGGAGTCTAAATGGCCCACCTATCCCACAGACTGGACATTGAACTAGCCATCAAAGAATACCTGACACATAACACAACTGATGACATCTCGCTCCTGACCTTTTGGGAAGCCCATAAGTCTGTAATTAGAGGAGCCTGTATCAGCCAAGCCTCACATCTCAAGAAAGGACAGCGAGCAATCCATCACCGCTTAGAAACCTCATTTCATCAGGCCAACAAAGCCTTCCAATCAGACCCCTCACCTTCTCATAGATTGTCCTGGACAAGACCAGGCTAGAAATTGATTTTTTTCTTGACAGAATCGGATGATAAAGTTCTACGCCAATCCAGGCATAAACATTATATGAACGCAAACAAACCTGACACTTTTCTAGCCCTGGGACTGTGAACCTCAGACCACACACACAGACTTGTCCATTTAAAGATTACAAAAACTTCACACACCAGCCATCCTAATAAAATATTACAGGTCTTCCACAAACATCTAGCAGAATTATACTCTGAGACCGGCTCCTATGATGAATCGCAGGCCACTGAACTTTTCTCAAGCCTATCTCTGCCAACACTCTCAGCTTCTCAATGTTCTTCCCTGGAAACACCTATTACAGAACTTGAGGTCCCGAACTCCATCAAGTCCCTAAAGTCTAATAAGCGGCCTGGCCCAGACAGCTTACAGCCCTATATTCCAAAATATTTACTAACCTCCTTCCACCTTTATTGGTTAATGTATTTAATGCCTTACTCAAAGGTTATTCTTTCTGCTCAGACGCCCTAACCGCAGTCATTTCTATGCTACCTGAACCCCAATCAGATCACACCACATGGCTTCATTACACCCCAATCTCCCTTCTTAACTTGGATGTTAAAATCCTAGAAAAATCCTATCTGCATGGCTGAACTCCATCATAGGCACCTTGGTACACAAGGATCAGATGGGTTTTAACCCCCCTCTGCCAAGCCGAGACCACAGAGTGATTTTGCTAGAACATGCAGCTTGCATACGCCGCATACCCGGCTGTTTCCTTTCCTTAGACATAAAAAAGCCTTTGACTCCAATGGATATCACCCCTTTACACCTCCCCAAGGGCTTACTTCAGGTACGTGGGTTACAAGTCAGACTTTTTTTCCATACAAAGGGGAATGAGGGGCTGCCCCTCCCCCCCTCCTTTTCTAGCGAATGAACCTTTAGCACAGCTGATAAGAACTAACAGAAATATTAAAGGATTAGAACTTGGTGGTCATCATCATAAGTTATGCTTTTTCACTGATGACAATCTTCTCTTCATGTCTTCTCCTTTTATCTCAGCACCCAACCTTCTCCAATGCCTGGACCAATTTGCAGCGATTTCGGACCTGGTTGTGAATGCCAAAAAGTCTACAGCTCTTAATATCTCTCTACCCTCCTTAACTGTGTCACAACTACAACGTCCTCCACCCTTCTCTTGGTCCAGTCAATATATTCCTGATTTAGGACCCAAGCTGATGGCAGACCTCAATATTCTATATTCTGCTAACTACCCTCCTATGTTAACACACCTTACTAATCTTATGACATCCTGGTCCAAACTACCCCTCTCATGGATGGGTTGTATCATGATTGTAAAAAATGACAATTCTGCCCAAAATATTATACCTTTATTGGGTCCTACCCATATACATACCTTCCTGTTTCCTCTGTATATTAGTGTCGCGGCACCACTTATGTACGTGGCACTGTTAAACTGCATCTGCCCAGGTCCATCCGTACCTCACCGAAACTTAAAGTGATCTGGGGCTTCTGAACTTTGCAAAATATTTCCAAGCTGCACATCTTGCTCAACTCCCTAAATATCATGCAGTAAAAATGACCCCCTCCCCCCCATGGGTCGCTATAGAGTTAGTAGATTGTGACCCCTTATCAGTTGCCAATTTACTATGGCTACACTCCAGAGACCATCGCTCACTGCAAAACCCAATTACTCAACACTACCTATCTATCTGGGACAGTCTAGAGTTCTGATACACCTTACAGTCACCCCATAACCCACTCATGGCATACCTCCTCAATCCAGGCTGTTATCCGGCATGGATGCCTCCATCTTCTTTTCATGCTTGTCCTAGAGCTAGTCTAGTTCAAACTTACAATTTCACAGCACCTGACTCCTTTATACCCTTCCAAACCCTATGTGACTCCCACAAAATATCTAGACCTGAAAGTTTTAGATATCTTCAGATCAATCACTTTTGTTTCTCTCACATACCAACCCCCTCCCTCCCAGACATGACCAGGTTTGAACACATATGTAAATGTGACCCCCATGTCAGATGTTTTGATTTCCACCTTATATACACAGCCACCAGCTCCACCACCTTACACTTCATACCATATACATCCAAGTGGGAATGGGATTTAAATCTACATTTGGAAATCCTTCTCCCAAAATATAGTAGCCATGGAGACTAACCACAAAACTCTCATGTCCTGGTAAAAAAGAAAAAAGTCACACAGGCGGTGCAAACACCTAGCGCATTATCCAAGCTTTATTTAAAAAAAAATAAATAAAAAAGACAAAAAACATACTCACAAAATATGTACATGAAAAAGCCTAAAAAGCCACAGTGATGGCCCAAACTGATGGCAGAGTCCGACTGGTGGTGCGGTCAGCCTGCTGATGCATTTCGGGGACGTGTCCCTTTCCTCAGAGCTGAAGCTGACAAGAGTTGATGCCCTAATATATATATGTGTGACCAGTGCTGCCTATGGCAAAGACCTCTCCCCTCAGGTACCTGGTCCCTGCCCGGATTACTGCATTCATTCCATCCTAATCCCTGACTTGTTTTCATGGCTGCTCTGAAGCAGTTACCCACCTTCACATGTGGTACCCATCATCAGTACCCATCATCAGTGCCGCCTAACAGTGCCACCAGTCAGTGCCCATCAGTGCTGCCTATCAGTGACTATCAGTACCCATCATCAGTACCCATCATCAGTGCCGCCTAACAGTGCTGCCTATCAGTGACTATCAGTACCCATCATCAGTATTCATCATCAGTACCCATCATCAGTGCCGCCTAACAGTGCCAGCTCATCAGTGCTGCCTCATCCAATAAGATAAAATGAGCGCTGGATAAACATAGAAATGGAGCAGCTGGCATGAAAGGTAAGAACCTCAAAACCCTCTAATCAATAATAAATAAAACACACGCAGCGCTAAAGGTATGAAAAAAATGTAAAATCATAAATATCATGAATGAAATGTATCTAGATACAATGGATAATATAAAAGTGACCAACTATGATCTCCATATCAATTATAGTGACATAAATAAATACACGCACTGAGGCGTATGGTGGAGTATAGATGTGATAAACGTCCCAAGTTGGCGTTTCAAAGTGCATACGTGAAATATAAAAATGGTTAGTCTCTAATCCGTGTAATCAGTGCCGCCTATCAGTGCCCATCAGTGCTCATCAACGCACATCAGTGAAGGAAAAAAATGACCTGTTTGCAAAATTTTATAATAGAAACAAAGAACTTTTTTTTCAAATGTTTTGCTCTTTTTTTGTTTATAGTACTAAAAATAAAACACCCAGCGGGGAGTAAAGACCACCAAAAGAAAGCTCTATTTGTGTGAAAAAAATGATACAAATTTCATATGAGTACAATATTGCATGACCGCGCAATTGTCATTTAAAGTGCGACAACGCTGAAAATTGGCCTGGTAAGGAAGGGGGCATAAGTGCCTGGTAGGCAGGTGGTTAAGGACCCCACTGGCACCTTTTGGGGGGATTACCGAAATTCACAGGTACCCGCTCCCACTTCTACTGCAATCACCTAGGTGATCAGAAGCGGAAGTTGTCCTCCCCCCTCCCTCCCTGTAGTCTTCTGGGACACATGAAAGGTCCTAGAAGACTACAGGACCATTCACAAAGCACAGAGATACTCGCACATGCTCAGTGGGCACCCGGATGTGAAGCCGCAAGCTGTCACAGCTGGGTGCCCACACTGAACATGCTGGCACTGGAAACACAGGGTGGCCGGTGAAACGGGCTGTGGGGAGGACACCACGAGATCGAGGGACAGGTAAGTGCTCGTCTTTTAAAAGTCAGCAGCTACAGTTTTTGTAGCTGATGACTTTTATTTTTTTTTATTTTCACTGGAACTCCACTTTAATGTATGAAGATATTATTTGTACTGTACAAATTACAACCTGTACGTTACCTCTAAGGGTTGTACCCCTTCTGACTTACTGTTGGTGAGTCCTGCAATCACATTGTTATCAGCTCCTTGTAAAACTATTATCTCTTTCCAATAGCATCTATGAACAAGAGAAGATATGGACCCCACAATTCCTCTATATACTCCACAATTCTCCCATGTGGACACCTCGTAAGTGGTTCTCCAGTATAGACTCCCAGTTTGGGGAACTCATTTAGAAGAAGCCGTCAGCTAGAATCAAACTCACTACTCTACAGTATGGTGAAGACCAAGGAGGCCTAGCAATACCAAATGTTAGACTTTATTTTATAGCTGCCCAACTTCAACATCTTACCAGGTGGGACTTAGTAGACACATTAGATCCCATCCATCGATTGCTACTTCCATCAGATACAGATTTCACATCACTCTCACACTTGGTAATGGGCTTCAGATGGCACCAGTGGGAAAGGCATGATCTCTCATCTATTTATTCCAGTCTTTTGACTCTTACCGAAGACTTATAGAAAGAAATGGGAAACAGAGAAAATAAGAGAGAGTGGTGGGAGGTGTTTGTGACCTCCATACCTCTCATCTCTCTGTCCTCTTCACAGAAACTCAGTCATTTCTTTTGCATAGAGCTTTCAGGACTCCAGCTCAATTGTTCAGCTAGGACAGGAGGGATTTCCCCTTATGACCCCAATTGTAGTGGTGATGTTGGGGATTTGATACACATGTTTTGGAGATGTCCAAAATTATTCAAAAAGTGGAACGATATGACCAGTATTGTAATGTTGGTGTTCAATATTCCTCGGGTGTGCCTCTTGGTCTCAATAGAGGAGGAATTATTTACACCTCCTCCTATTACAAGTCATATAGCAATAGTAAGGCTGCTTGACCATAAAAAATATCCCGATCTTGGCTATCATCTCAAACTCCCAGCAGACAACAGTGAATTGAGCAGGTGATCTCCACATTAACATGTGAAAAACTAACTTACCAACATTGTAATTCCCCCAGGAGATGTATGTCTGGCAGAACTGGCTGGATACTCCTTGCTCTCTCTTAGTTAGTTCTTCATAGGCTTTTAAAATCTTAGCTCTTTTAGCCCCATAGAAGGAGAACGGCCAGTTGTATCCTACTGAATATTGACTACATTGGAGACTGATACTTGGGGTATGATCCTGTAGACACAGGCCTCATTGATCGTTGTCAGATATCTATGTACAGTTGTGTTCAAAATAATAGCAGTCAGACATCACTAACCGGATCAATCACAGTTTTTGGTAGAAATTACATTTCTACATGGCAAATAATTTCCTAGCAGGTGTAGTAGAGTAATAGAAATCCAACAGACCCAACAGTCATGACATGCATGCTGCTGATTCTGTGTCATTGAATCACTCATTGAAAGGGGCGTGTTCAAAATAATAGCAGTGCGGAGTTCTATTAGTGAGGTCATTCATTCTTTGAAAAACAGGTGGCAATTATTGCCCTTATTTAAGGAAGGAAGGCAGAAAATGTTGTACATGCTGGTTACAGTGCATTTCTCTCTGAAATTCTGAGGAAAAATGGGTCGTTCCAGACATTGTTCAGAAGAACAGCGTACCTTGATTAAAATGTTGATTGGAGAGGGGAAAACATATAAAGAAGTGCAGAAAATGATCGGCTGCTCAGCTAAAAAGATTGCAAATGCTTTAAAATGGCAACCAAAACCTGAAAGACGAGGAAGAAAGCGAAAAATTACCATTGGAATGGATAGAAGAATAGCCAAAATGGGGTGGACTCAGCCAACAATCAGCTCCAGGAAGATGAAAGAAGGTGTGACGTTCCCTGTGAGGACTGTTACAATTAGAAGACCCCTATGTGAAGCCAAGCTATCTGCAAGAAGTCCCCGCAAAGTCCCACTGTTGGGAAAAAGACGTGTGCTGAAGAGGTTACAATCTGCCAAAGAGCACATTGACCGGCCTAAAGAGAAATGGTGCAACATTTTGTGGACTGATGAAAGTAAGATTGTTCTTTTTGGGTCTAGTGGGCGGAGACAGTTTGTCAGACGACCCCCAAACACTGAATTCAAGCCACAGTACACTGTGAAGACAGTGAAGCATGGTGGTGCAAGCATCATGATATGGGGATGTTTCTCATACTACGTTGTTGGGCCTATTTATCGCATACCAGGGATCATGGATCAGTTTGAATCCATCAGAATACTTGAAGAGGTCATGCTGTCTTATGCTGAAGAGGAAATGCCCTTGAAATGGGTGTTCCAACAAGACAACGACCCCAAACACACCAGTAAACGTGCAACATCTTGGATCCAGACCAACAAGATGGATGTTATGGAGTGGCCAGCCCAATCCCCGGATCTTCATCCAATAGAAAACTTGTGGGGTGACATCAAAAATGCAGTTTCTGAGGCAAAACCAAGAAATAGAGAACTGTGGAATGTGGTCCAATCATCCTGGGCTGGAATACCTGATCACAGGGGCCAGAAGTTGGGTGACTCCATGCAACACAGATGTACAGCAGTTCTCAGAAACAGTGCGACTACAACCAAATATTCATGAAGTCATTCAAAGGAAAGCAAAATCTTCAAACATTTCTCAGTTTATATAGTGAATGTTTGAGTTTGTAAAGAAGAATACAAACACTGCGATTTTTTTTTTTTTGAACCGTCTAATATTCACTTTTCTTCCATTTTTTTAGAGGAACAACACAAATTTGATGTATTTTCTTCATGTTTGGATTTGGAATAGAATGTGTCGTGTTCCCAATGCATTTGTGTGGATGGAAATAAAAGGATTAGAAGGATTTTCAGCTTTAGTCACTTTTTTCACCACACTGCTATTATTTTGAACACAACTGTATGTACTGGGGGGAGTTACTTGCTGTGTACAGCTGAATTGTTCTAGGCTGTTTCTTCTTTTCTCTGTTCATTTGTTTATAAAAGGTAAAAGTGACACCATAGACAAAGCAAGTTATTGTTCTGTATGATCTGTAACAGTGCCACAACCGCCTATACGTGAGAATGTATGACTCCATTGTCTGGGCTGAATGTTGGGAATACTGTGCGCACTTATAAACTTTATTAATAAAATCTATTTGATTAAAAAAATACTGTAGATAATGCTGTACATATTCTTTCTATTCATAAGATATATTTAGTAATGAACATTAAAAATAGAAATCAACTTTATGTAGCCCTTTATATAGAATTATTTTCTTTTTTTTTGTACAGGTGGATTGATGAACCAAGTTTTCGGTCATGTTGGTCTTCATGAATACAGCTGAGTCACATGGAAAACAAGACATATGACTGTCTTAATTGACTGAAAGTCTTTATTGCAGTTCACTGGAGGATTCACACGGGATACAAGTCATATCTGTGTTCTAAAAGTCATGGTTTGGATCCTCTTCCACATTGATCCAGCAGGAGAGAAGTAATTTCAGTGTTCTGGAAGTGACAATGGCTTTACAATAAAGTCCAACCCAAATATACATAAGAGGAGTCATTTCAAACTACTTCTTATTTGGAGATTTTACAATGGAGAGAAAATATATCACACACCAGAACGTTCACAATGGAGAGAAGTTATATCGGTGTTCTGAATGTGACAAAGCTTTTATAAAGAAGTCAAATTTTGTCAGACATCAGAGGATTCACACTGGAGAGAAGTCATATCAGTGTTCTGAATGTGATAAAGCTCTTACACGGAAGTCATATCTTATCACACACCAGAGGATTCACACTGGAGAGAAGCCATATCAGTGTTCTGAATGTGATAAAGCTTTTACTCAGAAGTCAAATCTTATGAAACACCAGAGGATTCACACTGGAGAGATGCCATATCAGTGTTCTGAATGTGATAAAGCTTTTACAGGGAAGTCAAATCTTATCAGACACCAGAGGATTCACACTGGAGAGAAGCCATATCAGTGTTCTGAATGTGATAAAGCTTTTATACATAAGTCATATCTTATCAAACACCAGAGGATTCACACTGGAGAGAAGCCATTTTAATGCTCTCAATGTGACAAAGTTTTACAGTTAATGTCGGTCTAATCTATCACCGGAGGTTTCATAAATTTCTGCATTGATTAAATTCTGGAGGAAAAGGGATATTAAAGAAGTTTCAGGTGTCACAGGTTTGTTTCACATCCCCAATGTCATCCCACAAGCTAGAGAAGAAGGGAAAAGATAAAATGTTACTTTAAAAGAAACAAACTAAAATCTGTGAGCAAACTGGAATGTAATGATTGGATAAACTGAGTTTAGTGCTTATGTCCATCAAGCACACAACTAGAAGGGATTTGAATATTTTATCTTTTGATATTTTTTGATGAGGGGAGGGACTGATGGTTGTGTTATTGGTCTTGATGGAGAAGTCAGGGGGGGGCACAGGCTGGGGGGAATACTAAGAGCTCAGTTTTGTTAAGATTGAGTTGGAGGAAGTGGAGTGACATCCATGCCGATATGTCACTTAGTAGGTTAGTAATGCGAGAGGAGACTGAAGGGGCGAGGTGAGGAGGAGACTGAAGGGGTGAGGTGAGGAGTAGAAAGATAGATTTGTGTGTCATTAGCATAGAGATGTTACTTAAAACCATGGCAGTAGGGGAAGGAGGTGTAGATGTAGAAGAATAGGGGTCCAAGAACTGAACCTTGAGGTACCCCTATGGAAAGAGGGAGTGGAGAGGAGGAGGCAGAGTTATAGTTAACTCTGCTCTCTCCTGGTTCTCCTACCTATTGCAGAGCTTGTTCAGAGTCTTGGAGGCCAACTGAGTGGAGTTTTTTGAGGAGGTGGGGTTGGTCAACCATATCAAAAGCTGCAGAGAGGTCAAGTAGTAAGAGTACGGAGTAGTGGCCATTGGTTGGGATGAGTACGGAGTAGTGGCCATTGGTTGGGATGAGTACGGAGTAGTGGCCATTGGTTGGGATGAGTACGGAGTAGTGGCCATTGGTTGGGATGAGTACGGAGTAGTGGCCATTGGCTGGGATGAGTACAGAGTAGTGGCCATTGGTTGGGATGAGTACGGAGTAGTGGCCATTGGTTGGGAGGAGTACGGAGTAGTGGCCATTGGTTGGGATGAGTACGGAGTAGTGGCCATTGGTTTTAGCAGTTAGTAGATCATTAGTGAGTTTTAGTAGGGCAGTGTCAGTGGAGTGTAGTGAGCGAAAGCCAGACTGTAAAGGGTGAAGAAGGTTGTTGTTGGTGAGGTGGGAGGAGCTCAGGCGATTGTAGACTAAGCGTTCTAATAGTTTAGAGGTAAATGGCAGCAGGGAGATGGGTCTTAAGTTGTTCAGGTTGGTGGGGTCCAGGGAGGGCTTGTTAAGTATGGGAGTGATGTGCGCATGCTTTAGAGGGGAGGGGAAGGCACCATTAGAGAGGGAGAGATTGAAGATGTGAGGGAGCATAGGATGGAAGAAGAGGTGACCGTAGTAGTTGTGAGGGGACAGGATCCAGGGGGCAGGTAGTGAGACGGGCTTCTGAGAAACCTTAGTGACCTCTTCGGTAGTAGGAAGGTCAAAAGAGGAAAGTGTTGAGGGAGGTTTAGTATAAGATATGCTAAGTGGGATGGATGTCTGTGCAGTGGAGATGTCCCTAAAAATTGCATCAATCTTGTTTTTGAAATGATTTGCAATCTCGTGAGCAGTGAGTGAGGTACTGGGTGGAGGTGGAGAAAGTTGAGAGTTAGAAGTAGAGAAGAGACAACGAGGACTGGATGACAAGCTATTGATGAGAGTGACAAAGTAGGTTTGTCTGGCAGCATGGAGGGAGGAATTGTATGTGAAGAAAGCAGATTTATATCGGGTGAATGCTTGGTGAGATTTGGTTTTACGCCACATTCGCTCCAGCACACGACTATGTCGTTTAAGATCTCTGGTGTTGTCAGTCTGCCAAGGTTGTAATGGGCGGGGCCTGATGCTTCATGTTAGAGGAGCAAGTGAGTCTAATGTGGATGAAAGTGAACTGTTGTAGACAGCAGTGGCCAGGTCAGGGCAGGACAGGGGAGAGATTCTGTCATAGAGTTGGTCAGTTGCAGAGTGGAAAAGAGAAGGGTTCAAGTTGTGAAGGTTTCTGCAGGTGATTGCTGATTGGAGGGATAAGTGTTTGAAGATGAGGAGACTGAAGGTGATGAGATTGTGATCAGAGAGAGGAAAGGGGGTGTTTGTGAGGTTGTAGGATATCATCTCATGGGTGACAACCTTTCAGGCAGGTCTGTGTCTGTGACACCAGCTAGAAAGAAGTCTGTTCAGTGAGAAAACAACATCCCAAGCTGATGCAGGCCTTCCAATACTGAGTTACTGCTGATTTAGGGGATGTATTCAGCAGTAAAACGTAAGCCCAGCTGGCCACTTGTGTTCCATGTGGTTCTGCCAAATGGGATTCCATCAGGTGAAGATCAGAAATCCTTGTTCCATGTTTTCTCTTTCCAGCTATTACTCCTCTCCATAGACTAATCACACAATACAACTGCCAGAGATCTGAACTTACAAAGTGCTGAGTGTGCGGTCATATTCCTACCACTTCTTCCGGGGGACTGACATTCCTCTGATTGGGGTTCACAATAATCACTCTGAGTGCACACATCTCTTTTTGGTGGAAAGTTTGTAAAGAAAACTTCTTCTCCCTGGAAATATTACAACGTTGGCACCAAAGTGTAACTATGGGCAAAATCAGTAATGACATTAATAATGAAATCTGTCATTAGCAGAGCAGGCTTTGTTTTTCCGAGTCTCCTATTGTTTTATTTTTTGTTGTCCCTCCAAGTAGATTGTTTTTTTTTTTGTACTTTCTGTAGAAGACTAAGTCTTTAGAGAAAAATGGCAGTTGGAGGGGTTGGGGCAAATCCTATAACACTGGTGGTGGTGCTCACAACTGTCAGTTGTCATTCATATGGGGGGTTGGACCTTATAGAGAACCTGTTGCTGTAACTGCTGTAGAAGCGTTAGCTGAAGTTGGGCTTTACTTGTTGTGTGTCTTACTTATAACACAGGTCTGCGACTAAAAAGCTGTTTGATTATTTTCATCTAATTTCCATGTATTTTGGTGTGCTGAAAACAAATAAAAAAATATTGAAAACAAATAAAATATTGAAAAAACTCTTAGATGTCATGATTTGTCACAAAATGCAAAATTGTCTTCAAATTTATAAAAAAAAAAAAATTTTTTGGGGTTTTTTTTAATATTATGGGTTTTTAACCAAATTTAAAGTTCAAATTACTATTAATTAATTCACATAAGTGCATTTAAGATATAAAATGCCAAAAAAAACCTTAAAGGGGTTGTCCGAATTATGTAAAAAAAAAATATAGCACTGTAAATCTGATGATCAGCAATAGAGATGAGCGAATCGAAGTAGGCGAAGTGGAATTTGTTTCGAATATTGGAAAATTTTCGATTCGCGCCGAATCCGAAAATTATCATACTTCGGATGCGTGAATCAAAATTTTTCCTAAAATGGCGGCGACATGTGCGGCGACGGAGCGGGGATGTCTGGGAAGGCGCGCAGACAAGGCGCGCTGACCCATAATGCATTAATTAATGACATGTGATCGCATTAGCCAATCAGCAGCCAGCCAGCCAGCACTGTGTAATGGTCGAGCTATAAATAGCGGCCATTTTAGAATTCTTCATTTGCCTCCAGTCATTCAAGAGAGGCAGACCGCTCTGTATTAGGGACAGAGTTAGGGCCACAGAAACGTTACTTAGGGACAGAGAAACGTTACTTAGAGCCACAGAAACGTTACTTAGGGACAGAGAAACATTACTCAGGGCCACAGAATCGTTACTTAGGGCCACAGAAACGCTAGTTAGGGCCACAGAATTGATACTCAGGGACAGACACAGAATTGTTACTGAGGGCCACAGAATTGTTACTGAGGGCCACAGAATTGTTACTGAGGGCCACAGAAACGTTACTCAGGGACACAGAATTGTTACTGAGGGCCACAGAACTGTTACTTAGGGCCACAGAAACGTTAGTTAGGGCCACAGAATTGTTACTCAGGGACAGACACAGAATTGTTACTGAGGGCCAAAGAATTGTTACTGAGGGCCACAGAAACGTTACTCAGGGACACAGAATTGTTACTGAGGGCCACAGAACTGTTACTTAGGGCCACAGAAACGTTAGTTAGGGCCACAGAATTGTTACTCAGGGACAGACACAGAATTGTTACTGAGGGCCACAGAACCGTTACTCAGGGACACAGAATTGTTACTGAGGGCCACAGAACCGTTACTTAGGGCCACAGAATTGTTACTCAGGGACACAGAATTGTTACTGAGGGCCACAGAACCGTTACTTAGGGCCACAGAATTGTTACTGAGGGACACAGAATTGTTACTGAGGGCCACAGAACCGTTACTTAGGGCCACAGAATTGTTACTCAGGGACAGACAGAATTGTTACTCGGGGACACAGAATTGTTACTGAGGGCCACAGAACCGTTACTTAGGGCCACAGAAACGTTACTCAGGGACACAGAATTGTTACTGAGGGCCACAGAACCGTTACTTAGGGCCACAGAAACGTTACTCAGGGACACAAAATTGTTACTGAGGGCCACAGAACCGTTACTTAGGGCCACATAAACGTTACTCAGGGACACAGAATTGTTACTGAGGGCCACAGAACCGTTACTTAGGGCCACAGAACCGTTACTTAGGGCCACAGAATTGTTACTGAGGGACACATAATTGTTACTGAGGGCCACAGAACCGTTACTTAGGGCCACAGAATTGTTACTCGGACAGACACAGAATTGTTACTCAGGGACACAGAATTGTTACTGAGGGCCACAGAACCGTTACTTAGGGCCACAGAAACGTTACTCAGGGACACAGAATTGTTACTGAGGGCCACAGAACCGTTACTTAGAGCCACAGAATTGTTACTCAGGGACAGACACAGAATTGTTACTGAGGGACACAGAATTGTTACTGAGGGCCACAGAACCGTTACTTAGGGCCACAGAATTGTTACTCAGGGACAGACACAGAATTGTTACTGAGGGACACAGAATTGTTACTGAGGGCCACAGAACCGTTACTTAGGGCCACAGAATTGTTACTCAGGGACAGACACAGAATTGTTACTGAGGGACACAGAATTGTTACTGAGGGCCACAGAACCGTTACTTAGGGCCACAGAATTGTTACTCAGGGACAGACACAGAATTGTTACTGAGGGCCACAGAACCGTTACTTAGGGCCACAGAATTGTTACTCAGGGACAGACACAGAATTGTTACTCAGGGACACAGAATTGTTAATGAGGGCCACAGAACCGTTACTTAGGGCCACAGAAATGTTACTCAGGGACACAGAATTGTTACTGAGGGCCACAGAATTGTTACTCAGGGACAGACACAGAATTGTTACTCAGGGACACAGAATCGTTGAATTAAAGAGTATGTCAGACAACATGCAGAGGAGTGGCAGAGGAGGCAATGTTTTAGGAGCGAGCAGACGTGGCAGCAGAGGAAGGGGTCGAGGCAGCACTATTCGCAGCCAGAGGCCAGTGCTCCCGGTGTCATCCAGCGGTCGTGTCTCCACCGACAACCCTGCCGTCATCGATTGGTTGGCTCGGTCGTCTTCCTCTTCCCAGGTCACCTCTGACACCTACAGCCAACGGTCGGTCGGTACGTCAGACACAACCGTTAGTTGGCATGGCCCGGGAGCAAGCCCACTGAAATCACGTGTCCTCTACCTGCCCCTGTCCTTTGCTGTTCCCTCACCAAGCGAAGTATCGCATGCTGTGGGCTCAGCCCCACTGTACAGTGAGGAAGAGCTAACAGAGGGCGGTCAGGAACGGGGGGAGACATCCGCCTTTTCAGCAGCCAGGCGAAGAAGTACTGGCGAGGAGAGTGGCTCGGTAGCCGGTCTAGAGACAGGTCTGTCTCCTGACCCAGACGCAGCCGAGGGGGCTAGTAGTGAGGCGGAGACCCTACTTGATGATGAGGAGGTTGATCGCACTTGGCAGCCTCGTCGTCATCAGGTAATTTCTTCCGCATCATCAGGAGAAGAGAGTGCCAGCTTGGCAACGAGCGAAACAGTCGGTGGGTTGCCCAGGAGGCAGCAGGGTCGCAGCAGTGTCAGTGGAGCCAAACGGCCACGGAGTAGAGCACCAGCTCCACTGCAGCCTACCACCACGGCCAGTAGTGGTGCCGGTGCGCACGGAGGAAGTAGCAGTCAGCCAGTGAGGAGTAGCGGGGGCAAAGTTTCCTACTCGGTGGTGTGGCAATTTTTCGTCAAGCCGCCCGAGGAAGTAAACGTAGCCGTATGTCGACTATGTGGCCAGAAAGTCAAGCGTGGCCAGGGGGCCCATGTTGGGACTACAGCGTTGCGTCCGCATATGCAGCGTCACCATTCGGTGGCCTGGGAAAACCGTGATAAAGATACGGCGGTTCTGCCTGCCCCAGCCCCCGCTCCATCACCCGCTCCGTTACTTGCTCCGTCACCCGACGTCAATCGCCCTCTATCAGCCAGTCAAGGCTCCAACACCTCTGCTGAGGGGAGTTGTCGCTCGTTGGCATCTTCCGCTCGTTCAGATGCTCCTTCTCCTGCTACTCCTCTTCTCGGATTCCGTCAGCAGTCTTTCTTGGAATCCGTTTCCAAGAGACAACAGTTTGCGAGCACGCACCCGACGGTGCAAAAGCTGAACGTCCTCCTGTCCAAGTTGCTGGTGCTGCAGTCCCTCCCTTTCCAACTAGTGGACTCAGCACCTTTCCGAGAAATGATGGCTTGTGCCGTGCCGCGGTGGAGAGTGCCAAGCCGTCATTTCTTCGCCCAAAAGGCAGTGCCAGCCCTGCATTCACATGTAGAAGAGATGGTGGGCCAGTCTTTGAGCATGTCGGTCTCTGCCAAAGTGCACGGCAGCGCCGACGTGTGGAGCTGTAACTACGGTAAGGGACAGTACATGTCATTTACGGCCCACTGGGTGAACGTGGTGCCGGCACAGCCGCACCAGCAACTTGGACAGGTCACGCCGCTTTTGCCTCCACGTTTGCACGTCCTTGGTCCAGCAAAGATGTCCGCCTCTACCACCTTTTCTTCCGCCGTGTCCTCAGCCGCCACCCCCGTGCCAAGTCCCATTACCCGACCGGCATATCACATGTGCAGGGCGCAACGGTGTCACGCTGTGCTGCACCTGGTATGCCTTGGCGAACGTAGTCACACAGGGGAGGAACTTCTGAGTGTAATGAACAGAGAAATCGACAGATGGCTGTCTCCGCGCAAACTGAAAATCGGAACCATGTTGACCGACAACGGAAAGAACATGGTGTCTGCTCTGCATCAAGGAAGGTTGTGCCATGCGCCATGCATGGCTCACGTGTTCAATCTGGTTGTCAAGCGGTTCCTAAAATCCACCATCCCACTGCAAGACATCCTTAAAATGTCACGTAAACTTTGCATGCATTTCAGCCATTCCTACAGCGCAAAGCACACCCTCCTTGAGCTGCAGCGGCAGAACGGAATTCCACATCATCGCCTGATCTGCGACGTTGCAACAAGGTGGAATTCAACCCTACACATGTTAGACCGCCTTTACGAGCAGCGAAAGGCCATCACAGATTTCCTGATGTTAAAAGCGGATAAAGGTACTCCCTGTGTAACTTAGATGTCAGCCATTGGCAGCTCATGCGTGACACCTGCCGCTTGCTCAGGCCCTTTGAGGAGGCCACGCTATTCGTGAGTCACCAGGACTATGGGATGAACGACGTCATTCCTCTGTTGCACGTCCTGGAACAAATGCTGTTAACAATGGCTGGTCAGGGTGCGGTAGACGTGGCGCACAGATCTCAACGCCACATGACCCCTGTGGGGGCAGGACAGGAAGAAGAGGAGGAGGTAGAGGAGGACATTTGTGCTCAGGAATTATTGAGTGAAATGGGTGGTTTTTCCACTCAGCGGACAGGAGTGGAGGAGCAGGAGCATCTGGTAGAGGAGGAGGAGGAGGAGACAGAGGACCCAGACGCACCGTGGCAGTATGCTGTGGAGATGGAGGCAGGGAGTCCCTCGCATTCCTTGGCACAAATGGCCCATAGCATGCTCGCTTGCTTGCGTAGCGACAGCCGAATAATAACCATCAGACAGAGGGATGACTTTTGGCTGTCCACCTTGTTGGACCCTCGCTACCGTTCAAAAATGGTGGCCTTTTTCACACCTGCTGAGAGGGAGGCCAAAATAACGTACTATAAAAACCACCTATGTAGTCAGCTGGTCTCTGCCTTTCTGCGCCAACGTCCATCCTCAGACACTGTGGGCCCTGTGCGCTCGCGTTCCGCTGCCATGGCAGCAGGGGAGGGGTGGGGTGGTAGGAGCAGTGGCAGCTCCACCAGCAGCGGCTGCCTCAGTCTGCAGTCGATGATGAGTAGCTTTCTTCACCAGCGCAGTGAGGAAACTACTAACCAGCCGCAGCAACAGCAGCATCAGGTGGACCTGGAGCAGGAGCTCAAACAACAGGCTTGGGCCTACTTGGACAGCACCCTGCCAACCGAGGTAGACAATCCCCTTGACTACTGGGCAACAAAACTTGACCTTTGGCCCCAACTTGCTGAATTTGCCCTTGAAAGGCTGTCGTGCCCGGCCAGTAGCGTGGCATCGGAGCACGTGTTTAGTGCGGCAGGAGGTATTGTAACTCCGCGGAGGACACGACTGTCCACCCAAAGTGTGGAGAGACTCACGTTTGTGAAAATGAATCAGGCGTGGATTAGTCTGGATTTCAAACCACCAGTTCCTGACACAACTGACTAAATCCGCCATGAATCATGCCCCAAACATGTGCCACTTTCAGGTCTCCTCACACTGCTGGTGTGTTGAATTTTTTGACATAGGGTGCTGGCAGATTACAGGCCTCCCATAGGTGCTGCCAGGCCCCAAATCTGCCATGGGCCCCCGTACCGCCTGGTCACGCTGCTGCTGGGTCCACAGTGTGACCTGGGTCCCTGTACCGCCTCCCATTGCTCCCACTCTGCCATGTGCCACTTTGAGGTCTCCTCACACTCCTGTGGTTTTCCATTTTATCATAGGTTGCTGGCAGATTACAGGCCTCCCATAGGTGCTGCCAGGCCCCAAATCTGCCATGGGCCCCCGTACCGCCTGGTCACACTGCTGCTGGGCCCACAGTGTGACCTGGGTGTCTGTTCCGCCTCCCATTGCTCCCACTCTGCCATGTGCCACTTTGAGGTCTCCTCACACTCCTGCGGTTTTCCATTTTGTCATAGTTTGCTGGCAGATTACAGGCCTCCCATAGGTGCTGCCAGGCCCCAAATCTGCCATGGGCCCCCGTACCGCCTGGTCACGCTGCTGCTGAGCCCACAGTGTGACCTGGGTCCCTGTACCGCCTCCCATTGCTCCCACTCTGCCATGTGCCACTTTGAGGTCTCCTCACACTCCTGCGGTTTTCCATTTTGTCATAGGTTGCTGGCAGATTACAGGCCTCCCATAGGTGCTGCCAGGCCCCAAATCTGCCATGGGCCCCCGTACCGCCTGGTCATGCTGCTGCTGAGCCCACAGTGTGACCTGGGTCCCTGTACCGCCTCCCATTGCTCCCACTCTGCCATGTGCCACTTTGAGGTCTCCTCACACTCCTGCGGTTTTCCATTTTGTCATAGGTTGCTGGCAGATTACAGGCCTCCAATAGGTGCTCCCAGGTCCCAAATCTGCCATGGGCCCCCGTACCGCCTGGTCACGCTGCTGCTGAGCCCACAGTGTGACCTGGGTCCCTGTACCGCCTCCCATTGCTCCCACTCTGCCATGTGCCACTTTGAGGTCTCCTCACACTCCTGCGGTTTTCCATTTTGTCATAGGTTGCTGGCAGATTACAGGCCTCCCATAGGTGCTGCCAGGCCCCAAATCTGCCATGGGCCCCCGTACCGCCTGGTCACGCTGCTGCTGGGCCCACAGTGTGACCTGGGTCCCTGTACCGCCTCCCATTGCTCCCACTCTGCCATGTGCCACTTTGAGGTCTCCTCACACTCCTGCGGTTTTCCATTTTGTCATAGTTTGCTGGCAGATTACAGGCCTCCCATAGGTGCTGCCAGGCCCCAAATCTGCCATGGGCCCCCGTACCGCCTGGTCACGCTGCTGCTGAGCCCACAGTGTGACCTGGGTCCCTGTACCGCCTCCCATTGCTCCCACTCTGCCATGTGCCACTTTGAGGTCTCCTCACACTCCTGCGGTTTTCCATTTTGTCATAGGTTGCTGGCAGATTACAGGCCTCCCATAGGTGCTGCCAGGCCCCAAATCTGCCATGGGCCCCCGTACCGCCTGGTCACGCTGTTGCTGGGTCCACAGTGTGACCTGGGTCCCTGTACCGCCTCCCATTGCTCCCACTCTGCCATGTGCCACTTTGAGGTCTCCTCACACTCCTGCGGTTTTCCATTTTGTCATAGTTTGCTGGCAGATTACAGGCCTCCCATAGGTGCTGCCAGGCCCCAAATCTGCCATGGGCCCCCGTACCGCCTGGTCACGCTGCTGCTGAGCCCACAGTGTGAACTGGGTCCCTGTACCGCCTCCCATTGCTCCCACTCTGCCATGTGCCACTTTGAGGTCTCCTCACACTCCTGCGGTTTTCCATTTTGTCATAGGTTGCTGGCAGATTACAGGCCTCCCATAGGTGCTGCCAGGCCCCAAATCTGCCATGGGCCCCCGTACCGCCTGGTCACGCTGTTGCTGGGTCCACAGTGTGACCTGGGTCCCTGTACCGCCTCCCATTGCTCCCACTCTGCCATATGCCACTTTGAGGTCTCCTCACACTCCTGCGGTTTTCCATTTTGTCATAGGTTGCTGGCAGATTACAGGCCTCCCATAGGTGCTGCCAGGCCCCAAATCTGCCATGGGCCCCCGTACCGCCTGGTCACGCTGCTGCTGAGCCCACAGTGTGACCTGGGTCCCTGTACCGCCTCCCATTGCTCCCACTCTGCCATGTGCCACTTTGAGGTCTCCTCACACTCCTGCGGTTTTCCATTTTGTCATAGGTTGCTGGCAGATTACAGGCCTCCCATAGGTGCTGCCAGGCCCCAAATCTGCCATGGGCCCCCATACCGCCTGGTCACGCTGCTGCTGAGCCCACAGTGTGACCTGGGTCCCTGTACCGCCTCCCATTGCTCCCACTCTGCCATGTGCCACTTTGAGGTCTCCTCACACTCCTGCGGTTTTCCATTTTGTCATAGGTTGCTGGCAGATTACAGGCCTCCCATAGGTGCTGCCAGGCCCCAAATCTGCCATGGGCCCCCGTACCGCCTGGTCACGCTGCTGCTGGGCCCACAGTGTGACCTGGGTCCCTGTACCGCCTCCCATTGCTCCCACTCTGCCATGTGCCACTTTGAGGTCTCCTCACACTCCTGCGGTTTTCCATTTTGTCATAGGTTGCTGGCAGATTACAGGCCTCCCATAGGTGCTGCCAGGCCCCAAATCTGCCATGGGCCCCCGTACCGCCTGGTCACGCTGTTGCTGGGTCCACAGTGTGACCTGGGTCCCTGTACCGCCTCCCATTGCTCCCACTCTGCCATGTGCCACTTTGAGGTCTCCTCACACTCCTGCGGTTTTCCATTTTGTCATAGTTTGCTGGCAGATTACAGGCCTCCCATAGGTGCTGCCAGGCCCCAAATCTGCCATGGGCCCCCGTACCGCCTGGTCACGCTGCTGCTGAGCCCACAGTGTGAACTGGGTCCCTGTACCGCCTCCCATTGCTCCCACTCTGCCATGTGCCACTTTGAGGTCTCCTCACACTCCTGCGGTTTTCCATTTTGTCATAGGTTGCTGGCAGATTACAGGCCTCCCATAGGTGCTGCCAGGCCCCAAATCTGCCATGGGCCCCCGTACCGCCTGGTCACGCTGTTGCTGGGTCCACAGTGTGACCTGGGTCCCTGTACCGCCTCCCATTGCTCCCACTCTGCCATATGCCACTTTGAGGTCTCCTCACACTCCTGCGGTTTTCCATTTTGTCATAGGTTGCTGGCAGATTACAGGCCTCCCATAGGTGCTGCCAGGCCCCAAATCTGCCATGGGCCCCCGTACCGCCTGGTCACGCTGCTGCTGAGCCCACAGTGTGACCTGGGTCCCTGTACCGCCTCCCATTGCTCCCACTCTGCCATGTGCCACTTTGAGGTCTCCTCACACTCCTGCGGTTTTCCATTTTGTCATAGGTTGCTGGCAGATTACAGGCCTCCCATAGGTGCTGCCAGGCCCCAAATCTGCCATGGGCCCCCATACCGCCTGGTCACGCTGCTGCTGAGCCCACAGTGTGACCTGGGTCCCTGTACCGCCTCCCATTGCTCCCACTCTGCCATGTGCCACTTTGAGGTCTCCTCACACTCCTGCGGTTTTCCATTTTGTCATAGGTTGCTGGCAGATTACAGGCCTCCCATAGGTGCTGCCAGGCCCCAAATCTGCCATGGGCCCCCGTACCGCCTGGTCACGCTGCTGCTGGGCCCACAGTGTGACCTGGGTCCCTGTACCGCCTCCCATTGCTCCCACTCTGCCATGTGCCACTTTGAGGTTTCCTCACACTCCTGCGGTTTTCCATTTTGTCAAAGTTTGCTGGCAGATTACAGGCCTCCCATAGGTGCTGCCAGGCCCCAAATCTGCCATGGGCCCCCGTACCGCCTGGTCACGCTGCTGCTGGGCCCACAGTGTGACCTGGGTCCCTGTACCGCCTCCCATTGCTCCCACTCTGCCATGTGCCACTTTGAGGTCTCCTCACACTCCTGCGGTTTTCCATTTTGTCATAGGTTGCTGGCAGATTACAGGCCTCCCATAGGTGCTGCCAGGCCCCAAATCTGCCATGGGCCCCCGTACCGCCTGGTCACGCTGCTGCTGAGCCCACAGTGTGACCTGGGTCCCTGTACCGCCTCCCATTTCTCCCACTCTGCCATGTGCCACTTTGAGGTCTCCTCACACTCCTGCGGTTTTCCATTTTGTCATAGGTTGCTGGCAGATTACAGGCCTCCCATAGGTGCTGCCAGGCCCCAAATCTGCCATGGGCCCCCGTACCGCCTGGTCACGCTGCTGCTGGGCCCACAGTGTGACCTGGGTCCCTGTACCGCCTCCCATTGCTCCCACTCTGCCATGTGCCACTTTGAGGTCTCCTCACACTCCTGCGGTTTTCCATTTTGTCATAGGTTGCTGGCAGATTACAGGCCTCCCATAGGTGCTGCCAGGCCCCAAATCTGCCATGGGCCCCCGTACCGCCTGGTCACGCTGCTGCTGAGCCCACAGTGTGACCTGGGTCCCTGTACCGCCTCCCATTGCTCCCACTCTGCCATGTGCCACTTTGAGGTCTCCTCACACTCCTGCGATTTCACATTTTGTCATAGGTTGCTGGCAGATTACAGGCCTCCCATAGGTGCTGCCAGGCCCCAAATCTGCCATGGGCCCCCGTACCGCCTGGTCACGCTGCTGCTGGGCCCACAGTGTGACCTGGGTCCCTGTACCGCCTCCCATTGCTCCCACTCTGCCATGTGCCACTTTGAGGTCTCCTCACACTCCTGCGGTTTTCCATTTTGTCATAGGTTGCTGGCAGATTACAGGCCTCCCATAGGTGCTGCCAGGCCCCAAATCTGCCATGGGCCCCCGTACCGCCTGGTCACGCTGCTGCTGAGCCCACAGTGTGACCTGGGTCCCTGTACCGCCTCCCATTGCTCCCACTCTGCCATGTGCCACTTTGAGGTCTCCTCACACTCCTGCGGTTTTCCATTTTGTCATAGGTTGCTGGCAGATTACAGGCCTCCCATAGGTGCTGCCAGGCCCCAAATCTGCCATGGGCCCCCGTACCGCCTGGTCACGCTGTTGCTGGGTCCACAGTGTGACCTGGGTCCCTGTACCGCCTCCCATTGCTCCCACTCTGCCATGTGCCACTTTGAGGTCTCCTCACACTCCTGCGGTTTTCCATTTTGTCATAGGTTGCTGGCAGATTACAGGCCTCCCATAGGTGCTGCCAGGCCCCAAATCTGCCATGGGCCCCCGTACCGCCTGGTCACGCTGCTGCTGAGCCCACAGTGTGACCTGGGTCCCTGTACCGCCTCCCATTGCTCCCACTCTGCCATGTGCCACTTTGAGGTCTCCTCACACTCCTGCGGTTTTCCATTTTGTCATAGGTTGCTGGCAGATTACAGGCCTCCCATAGGTGCTGCCAGGCCCCAAATCTGCCATGGGCCCCCGTACCGCCTGGTCACGCTGCTTCTGAGCCCACAGTGTGACCTGGGTCCCTGTACCGCCTCCCATTGCTCCCACTCTGCCATGTGCCACTTTGAGGTCTCCTCACACTCCTGCGGTTTTCCATTTTGTCATAGGTTGCTGGCAGATTACAGGCCTCCCATAGGTGCTGCCAGGCCCCAAATCTGCCATGGGCCCCCGTACCGCCTGGTCACGCTGCTGCTGGGCCCACAGTGTGACCTGGGTCCCTGTACCGCCTCCCATTGCTCCCACTCTGCCATGTGCCAC
The DNA here is from genome assembly GCF_062004578.1 of Staurois parvus. Taxonomy (NCBI): domain Eukaryota; kingdom Metazoa; phylum Chordata; class Amphibia; order Anura; family Ranidae; genus Staurois; species Staurois parvus. The sequence goes on along the minus strand of NW_028318677.1, from coordinate 372,736 downwards.
TTTGAGGTCTCCTCACACTCCTGCGGTTTTCCATTTTGTCATAGTTTGCTGGCAGATTACAGGCCTCCCATAGGTGCTGCCAGGCCCCAAATCTGCCATGGGCCCCCGTACCGCCTGGTCACGCTGCTGCTGGGCCCACAGTGTGACCTGGGTCCCTGTACCGCCTCCCATTGCTCCCACTCTGCCATGTGCCACTTTGAGGTCTCCTCACACTCCTGCGGTTTTCCATTTTGTCATAGGTTGCTGGCAGATTACAGGCCTCCCATAGGTGCTGCCAGGCCCCAAATCTGCCATGGGCCCCCGTACCGCCTGGTCACGCTGCTGCTGAGCCCACAGTGTGACCTGGGTCCCTGTACCGCCTCCCATTGCTCCCACTCTGCCATGTGCCACTTTGAGGTCTCCTCACACTCCTGCGATTTTCCATTTTGTCATAGGTTGCTGGCAGATTACAGGCCTCCCATAGGTGCTGCCAGGCCCCAAATCTGCCATGGGCCCCCGTACCGCCTGGTCACGCTGCTGCTGGGCCCACAGTGTGACCTGGGTCCCTGTACCGCCTCCCATTGCTCCCACTCTGCCAAGTGCCACTTTGAGGTCTCCTCACACTCCTGCGGTTTTCCATTTTGTCATAGGTTGCTGGCAGATTACAGGCCTCCCATAGGTGCTGCCAGGCCCCAAATCTGCCATGGGCCCCCGTACCGCCTGGTCACGCTGCTGCTGAGCCCACAGTGTGACCTGGGTCCCTGTACCGCCTCCCATTGCTCCCACTCTGCCATGTGCCACTTTGAGGTCTCCTCACACTCCTGCGGTTTTCCATTTTGTCATAGGTTGCTGGCAGATTACAGGCCTCCCATAGGTGCTGCCAGGCCCCAAATCTGCCATGGGCCCCCGTACCGCCTGGTCACGCTGCTGCTGAGCCCACAGTGTGACCTGGGTCCCTGTACCGCCTCCCATTGCTCCCACTCTGCCATGTGCCACTTTGAGGTCTCCTCACACTCCTGCGGTTTTCCATTTTGTCATAGGTTGCTGGCAGATTACAGGCCTCCAATAGGTGCTGCCAGGCCCCAAATCTGCCATGGGCCCCCGTACCGCCTGGTCACGCTGCTGCTGGGCCCACAGTGTGACCTGGGTCCCTGTACCGCCTCCCATTGCTCCCACTCTGCCATGTGCCACTTTGAGGTCTCCTCACACTCCTGCGGTTTTCCATTTTGTCATAGTTTGCTGGCAGATTACAGGCCTCCCATAGGTGCTGCCAGGCCCCAAATCTGCCATGGGCCCCCGTACCGCCTGGTCACACTGCTGCTGGGCCCACAGTGTGACCTGGGTCCCTGTACCGCCTCCCATTGCTCCCACTCTGCCATGTGCCACTTTGAGGTCTCCTCACACTCCTGCGGTTTTCCATTTTGTCATAGGTTGCTGGCAGATTACAGGCCTCCCATAGGTGCTGCCAGGCCCCAAATCTGCCATGGGCCCCCGTACCGCCTGGTCACGCTGCTGCTGAGCCCACAGTGTGACCTGGGTCCCTGTACCGCCTCCCATTGCTCCCACTCTGCCATGTGCCACTTTGAGGTCTCCTCACACTCTTGCGGTTTTCCATTTTGTCATAGGTTGCTGGCAGATTACAGGCCTCCCATAGGTGCTGCCAGGCCCCAAATCTGCCATGGGCCCCCGTACCGCCTGGTCACGCTGCTGCTGGGCCCACAGTGTGACCTGGGTCCCTGTACCGCCTCCCATTGCTCCCACTCTGCCAAGTGCCACTTTGAGGTCTCCTCACACTCCTGCGGTTTTCCATTTTGTCATAGGTTGCTGGCAGATTACAGGCCTCCCATAGGTGCTGCCAGGCCCCAAATCTGCCATGGGCCCCCGTACCGCCTGGTCACGCTGCTGCTGAGCCCACAATGTGACCTGGGTCCCTGTACCGCCTCCCATTGCTCCCACTCTGCCATGTGCCACTTTGAGGTCTCCTCACACTCCTGCGGTTTTCCATTTTGTCATAGGTTGCTGGCAGATTACAGGCCTCCCATAGGTGCTGCCAGGCCCCAAATCTGCCATGGGCCCCCGTACCGCCTGGTCACGCTGCTGCTGAGCCCACAGTGTGACCTGGGTCCCTGTACCGCCTCCCATTGCTCCCACTCTGCCATGTGCCACTTTGAGGTCTCCTCACACTCCTGCGGTTTTCCATTTTGTCATAGGTTGCTGGCAGATTACAGGCCTCCCATAGGTGCTGCCAGGCCCCAAATCTGCCATGGGCCCCCGTACCGCCTGGTCACGCTGCTGCTGAGCCCACAGTGTGACCTGGGTCCCTGTACCGCCTCCCATTGCTCCCACTCTGCCATGTGCCACTTTGAGGTCTCCTCACACTCCTGCGGTTTTCCATTTTGTCATAGGTTGCTGGCAGATTACAGGCCTCCAATAGGTGCTGCCAGGCCCCAAATCTGCCATGGGCCCCCGTACCGCCTGGTCACGCTGCTGCTGGGCCCACAGTGTGACCTGGGTCCCTGTACCGCCTCCCATTGCTCCCACTCTGCCATGTGCCACTTTGAGGTCTCCTCACACTCCTGCGGTTTTCCATTTTGTCATAGTTTGCTGGCAGATTACAGGCCTCCCATAGGTGCTGCCAGGCCCCAAATCTGCCATGGGCCCCCGTACCGCCTGGTCACACTGCTGCTGGGCCCACAGTGTGACCTGGGTCCCTGTACCGCCTCCCATTGCTCCCACTCTGCCATGTGCCACTTTGAGGTCTCCTCACACTCCTGCGGTTTTCCATTTTGTCATAGGTTGCTGGCAGATTACAGGCCTCCCATAGGTGCTGCCAGGCCCCAAATCTGCCATGGGCCCCCGTACCGCCTGGTCACGCTGCTGCTGAGCCCACAGTGTGACCTGGGTCCCTGTACCGCCTCCCATTGCTCCCACTCTGCCATGTGCCACTTTGAGGTCTCCTCACACTCCTGCGGTTTTCCATTTTGTCATAGGTTGCTGGCAGATTACAGGCCTCCCATAGGTGCTGCCAGGCCCCAAATCTGCCATGGGCCCCCGTACCGCCTGGTCACGCTGCTGCTGGGCCCACAGTGTGACCTGGGTCCCTGTACCGCCTCCCATTGCTCCCACTCTGCCAAGTGCCACTTTGAGGTCTCCTCACACTCCTGCGGTTTTCCATTTTGTCATAGGTTGCTGGCAGATTACAGGCCTCCCATAGGTGCTGCCAGGCCCCAAATCTGCCATGGGCCCCCGTACCGCCTGGTCACGCTGCTGCTGAGCCCACAATGTGACCTGGGTCCCTGTACCGCCTCCCATTGCTCCCACTCTGCCATGTGCCACTTTGAGGTCTCCTCACACTCCTGCGGTTTTCCATTTTGTCATAGGTTGCTGGCAGATTACAGGCCTCCCATAGGTGCTGCCAGGCCCCAAATCTGCCATGGGCCCCCGTACCGCCTGGTCACGCTGCTGCTGAGCCCACAGTGTGACCTGGGTCCCTGTACCGCCTCCCATTGCTCCCACTCTGCCATGTGCCACTTTGAGGTCTCCTCACACTCCTGCGGTTTTCCATTTTGTCATAGGTTGCTGGCAGATTACAGGCCTCCCATAGGTGCTGCCAGGCCCCAAATCTGCCATGGGCCCCCGTACCGCCTGGTCATGCTGCTGCTGAGCCCACAGTGTGACCTGGGTCCCTGTACCGCCTCCCATTGCTCCCACTCTGCCATGTGCCACTTTGAGGTCTCCTCACACTCCTGCGGTTTTCCATTTTGTCATAGGTTGCTGGCAGATTACAGGCCTCCCATAGGTGCTGCCAGGCCCCAAATCTGCCATGGGCCCCCGTACCGCCTGGTCACGCTGCTGCTGAGCCCACAGTGTGACCTGGGTCCCTGTACCGCCTCCTATTGCTCCCACTCTGCCATGTGCCACTTTGAGGTCTCCTCACACTCCTGCGGTTTTCCATTTTGTCATAGGTTGCTGGCAGATTACAGGCCTCCCATAGGTGCTGCCAGGCCCCAAATCTGCCATGGGCCCCCGCACCGCCTGGTCACGCTGCTGCTGGGCCCACAGTGTGACCTGGGTCCCTGTACCGCCTCCCATTGCTCCCACTCTGCCATGTGCCACTTTGAGGTCTCCTCACACTCCTGCGGTTTTCCATTTTGTCATAGTTTGCTGGCAGATTACAGGCCTCCCATAGGTGCTGCCAGGCCCTAAATCTGCCATGGGCCCCCGTTCCGCCTGGTCACGCTGCTGCTGAGCCCACAGTGTGACATGGGTCCCTGTACCGCCTCCCATTGCTCCCACTCTGCCATGTGCCACTTTGAGGTCTCCTCACACTCCTGCGGTTTTCCATTTTGTCATAGGTTGCTGGCAGATTACAGGCCTCCCATAGGTGCTGCCAGGCCCCAAATCTGCCATGGGCCCCCGTACCGCCTGGTCACGCTGCTGCTGAGCCCACAGTGTGACCTGGGTCCCTGTACCGCCTCCCATTGCTCCCACTCTGCCATGTGCCACTTTGAGGTCTCCTCACACTCCTGCGGTTTTCCATTTTGTCATAGGTTGCTGGCAGATTACAGGCCTCCCATAGGTGCTGCCAGGCCCCAAATCTGCCATGGGCCCCCGGACCGCCTGGTCACGCTGCTGCTGAGCCCACAGTGTGACCTGGGTCCCTGTACCGCCTCCCATTGCTCCCACTCTGCCATGTGCCACTTTGAGGTCTCCTCACACTCCTGCGGTTTTCCATTTTGTCATAGGTTGCTGGCAGATTACAGGCCTCCCATAGGTGCTGCCAGGCCCCAAATCTGCCATGGGCCCCCGTACCGCCTGGTCACGCTGCTGCTGAGCCCACAGTGTGACCTGGGTCCCTGTACCGCCTCCCATTGCTCCCACTCTGCCATGTGCCACTTTCAGGTCTCCTCACACTCCTGCTGGTTTCCATTTTGTCATAGGTTGCTGTATGGCCTCCCATTGCTGCTGCCTCCACCGCCACACTGTGGCTCCAAACACTGGTTTTGGCCCCGTGACTGGCCAAATGAGTGAAGTGTGCGGTGATTCTAAGATCGACGGCACTCTTCTGCATGTCATACCGACTGACAGTATTATTTCTCTTCCCCAGCAGACTCCAAGGGCATTTAAATTAAAGGTACAGTGTTCTGCACTAATATTAAGTCTCTCTGAAGCCTAGAAACACCCTTTTTTAAGTTAAATTCACAGCGAATATATTCGACTCGAATCAAATATTTTCCACGAATTCGCCGAATCAGTCGAATCGAATTTTTGAATACTTCGCTCATCTCTAGTCAGCAATATATACATAAGCTAAGCAAGTTTTAGGGAAAGAAATTCTATTTCCTCATTTCCCTAGTTCTCTTCTGGCCCTTTGTTGTTATTTGCTCTTAACTAGGTAAACGCATTGACTCCTGTTAAATTCAGAACAAATGGTGTTTTATATTTGTGTATGTTGACCATTTCTCACCTCCAGCTGCACTCAGATTTATGACTGTAGCCTGTTCCCAATGAAACATCCCCCACTATTCATGTGATCCTTATCAGCTTCTAATTGGGGTGGAGTTGAATGCTCATTTGAGCATCTCCCTATAAATTTAGATCAGCTCATGGGGGGAGATCACTGATGGGGGGCACAGTCTCTGATGGAGTTGCTGCGTTGAAGGAGTGCAAAGCAGTTAAACACAGCAGTTGAACTAAAGCAGGAGAACTTCAGCAGCAGGAAGACACAACAACAGCAAGAAACTCTACTGCACGCTGGACAGACTGCAAGCATACACCCTGGGAAACATCTCTTACATGCCTGAGTCCCACTCCGTGTACCTTTATATAATACGCCCCTCTTCTCCTTATCATATTACTATCCTCTGTTCCCAAATCTCATTTCTTTACCCCTCTGCTCCACCCCAAAACTTGTACATCTCCCCTCATTGCTATCATCTCCCTACCATTGCTCTCATCACCTCCCCACAATGCCTCTTCCACTCCTCCTTCTCATTTTCCTCTCCTCCGTTCCCAAAATCCATTCACTATATCCCTCTGCCCCTCCCAAACATTTGTATATTGTGTCCTCACTGCTTCCTTCGCTCCTCTACGGCACCCACCACCTCCTCCTATTACTCCACTCTCCCACTGACCCGAACACCTCCACTAGTAGTTTCTCACGCTCCTGCACATCCCGCTCCCATGCCACCTTTCTCACCCTTCTCCTCCTCCTAACCGCGGGGGACATCTCCCCCAATCTTGGCCCTCCACCACCTCCCTCACCCGCGCAACACCCTCCCGCCTCCACGTCCCGCCGCAACCCCCACAACTTAGTATCTGTCCCCCTGCTCCCTAAATCTCCCCGCCATTTTCATGTGCACTCCTGAACGCCCGATCGGTGTGCAACAAGCTTACCGCCATCCACGACCTCTTTGTTTCCCGCTCCCTCAACCTCCTGTCGATTAAGGAAACTTGGATCCAGGCCACTAACTCTACCTCCCCTGCTGCACTCTCCTATGGAGGTCTCACCTGGACCCACTCACCCAGGCCCAACTGTTGTAGAGATGGTGGGGTTGGTCTGCTCCTGTTACCACAGAGCACCTTCCGAGTCCTCCCAAACCCCCCTCCCTATCCTTCTCCTTCGAGGCCCACTGCGTCCGACTATTCTCCCCAACCCCCCTGAAGATTGCTGTGATATACCGGCCTCCTGGATCCATATCCCGCTTCCTGGATGACTTTTCCTCCTGGCTACCCTTCTTCCTCTCCTCTGAGCTACCCACCATCATCCTTGGGGATTTCAACATCCCTGTCAACCTTGACAACCCGGACACATCCCATCTCCTCCACTTAACCTCCTCCTTTGCACTCGCACAGTGTATACAATCCACCACCCACTCCAACGGTAATATCCTTGATCTTGTCTTCTCCAACCACTGCGCTCCCCACAACCTCACTAACACCCCCTTCACTCTCTCTGACCACAACCTGATCACCTTCTCTATCTCCTCGTCCTCCAACGCCTACCCCTCCAAATGTCACACTACTACCAGCCGTAACCTCCGCAACCTTAACCCTTCCCCCTCCACTCTGCAGCTGATCAACTCCATGACAGCATCCTCCCCCTGTCCTGCCCCGACTTGGCTATGACCACCTACAACAACACGCTGTCAACAGCCCTTGACTCACTAGCGCCTTTAACCACACGCAACATCAAACCCCGACCGCTCCAGCCCTGGCTGACTGATCACACCAAAACCCTCAAATGACACAGTCGTGCCCTAGAGCGACTATGGAGCAAAACCAGATCCCAACAAGCCTTCACCCGCTACAAATCTGCCTTCCACACCTACACCTCCTCCCTCCACGCAGCCAAACAAGCCTACTTCCTGACCCTCATCAAGGCCCTCTCCTCCAATCCTCGCCAACTCTTCTCCACCTTCAACTCTCTACTCTCGCCACCTCCACCTCCACCCAGCACCTCACTCACTGCCCTTGAGATTGCCAATCACTTCAAAAACAAGATTGACACAATTCGCAAGGACATCGCCGCAACTCACACGCCCTCTCAACCTGTCCCCTCTCACACAGCTACCCCCTCATCCTCCCTCCCCCTCGACATAACCCGCAGGGACTTCGTCGCTGCTCAAACTCCCTCCAACCCCGTTCCCCTTCACTCAGCTACCCTCTCATCACCCCTCTCCCATGGCCCCACCACTGATCTGACCTCCACTTCCACCCCACCCTACATTCCTCATACTGAAGCTCCCCCAACACTCTGCACCTTTGACCTTACTACCATCGAGGAAGTCTCCAAGATCCTCTCTGATGCCCGCCTCACCACCTGCCCCCTCGACCCTATCCCCTCACAACTCCTACAACTTCCCTCCCCCTCCATCCTACGCTCCCTCACCCACATCTTCAATCTCTCCCTCTCCTCTGGCACTTTCCCCTCCCCTCTGAAACATGCACACATCACCCCCATACTTAAAAAGCCCTCCCTGGACCCCAATGACCCGAACAACCTCAGACCCATCTCCCTGCTCCCATTTACATCTAAACCCCTCGAGCGCCTAGTCTACACCCACCTATGCTCTCACCTCAACGACAACAACCTCCTTGATCCCCTACAGTCCGGCTTCCGCCCCCTACACTCCACCGAAACTGCCTTACTCAAACTCTCCAACGACCTGCTAACCGCCAAAGCTAATGGCCATTATTCAGTGCTCCTACTCCTTGACCTCTCTGCGGCCTTCCAAACAGTCCACCACCCCCTCCTCAAAAAAAAACTACACTCCCTCGGCCTCAAAGATTCTTCTCTCTCCTGGCTCTCATTCTACCTATCACAACGCTCTTTCAGCGTTACCTATAATGCTACCACCTCCCCCTCACTCCCCCTCTCTGTTGGGGTCCCTCAAGGCTCTGTCCTCGGGCCCCTTCTCTTCTCCATCTACACCTCCTCCCTTGGCCAACTCATAAACTCTCACGGCTTCAACTACCACCTCTATGCCGACGACACACAAATCTATCTCTCAACCCCCACCTCACCCCCTCGGTCTCCGCCCGAATCACACACCTACTGAGCGACATATCAGACTGGATGTCGCTCCACTTCCTTAAACTGAACCTCTCCAAAACCGAGTTTCTTGTCTTCCCTCCAGCCCGGACACCACCCCCCATTGACTTCTCCAACACATCCAACAACACCACCATCAAACCCGCCCCGCAGGCCAGAGTACTTGGTGTCATTCTGGACTCCAACCTATCCTTCCAGCCCCAAGTCCAATCTTTAACCACTTTAGCTCCAGAGGATTTACCCCCCTTAATGACCACGCCTCTTTTTGCTACTCGGCGCTGCACTAATTCAACTGATAATTGCGCGGTCATGCAATGCTGCACCCAAACGGAATTTACGTCCTTTTTTTCACAAATAGAGCTTTCTTTCGGTGTAATTTGATCACCTGTACGCTTTTTATTTTTCATGCTATAAACAAAAAAAAGCCAAAAATTTTGAAGAAAAACAATATTTTTTATTTTCAGTTATAAAAAATATATAGTAAACTCAAAGTTGGTTATAAATTTAGGCCAAAATGTATTCTGCTACATGTTTTTGGTAAAAAAAAATCCCAATAAGTGTATATTGATTGCTTTGTGTGGAAGTTATAGCGTCTACAAACTATGGTATAGATACTGCAATTTACGCCATTTCATTTTGCTATACAGCGCTGCGCTAGTTTAACGGACAATTGCGCAGTCATGCAATATGGTACATAAATGAAATTTACATCCTTTTTTCCCCACAAATTGAGCTTTCTTTCGGTGGTATTTGATCACCTGTGCGGTTTTTATTTTTTGCGCTATAAAAAAAAAGGCTGACAATTCTGAGGAAAAAAAAACAATATTTTGGACTTTTTGCTATAAAACATGTCCAGTAAAAAAAAAAAATGCAAAAATCAAATTTAGTCATAAATTTCTGCCAAAATGCATTCTGCGACATGTCTTTGCTAAAAAAAAAAAACCCAATACGTGTAAATTAATTGGTTTACGTGAAAGTTATAGCGTTTACAAATGGCGGGAAAGATACTGGGATTTTTAGGGTTTTTTTTATACTAATAATGGCGGCGATCAGGGACTTATGGCAGTGATCAGCGACTTATGACGGGACTGCGGGACTGCGGCGGACATTTTGACATTGGGGGGTACTGACTTGGGGTCACTGACATCCCCAAAAACACTAATACAGTGATCAGTGCAAAAAAAAAAACTGACACTGTACTAATGGCACTGGGGAGGAAAGGGTTAACTTTATTTTGCAGGGAATGGTTATAGGAGTGAGGGGAGTGTTTTACTAGGGGGCGGGGTGTGTACTGGGCGGGACAAGGCTGATTGAGAAAGAGAAACTCCTCTTTCTCGATCAGCTCATCCTCGAGCTAAGAAGGAAGTGACAGACAGCACAGCTACTGCAGCTTTGCTCACTGTCACTGATTGCCGCCGATCGCCGGGACATAGCCACTAAGGAGCGGCTGTGACCCGGCGACTGACATCTGCGGCGGTGATCCACAGGACAAATAGGGTGGCAGCGCGCCTCTCGCGCGCCCCCTATTTGTTTACAAAACACATGTCTTAAAACATGGTTTTGCCTGTGAGTGCCGCCCTGCCGCCGTACATATACAGTGGCTGGGCAGCATGCGGTTAACAAACTCATGCAGACTCCACCTCCGCAACATCGCCAAAATCCGCACGTTCCTAACCCCAGAAACCACTAAACAGCTCATCCACTCCCTCATCATATCACGACTCGACTACTGCAACTCCCTCCTCACTGGCCTGCCTCGTCACAGGCTATCCCCGCTTCAGTCCATCCTGAATACGGCTGCCAGACTCATTCACCTTTCCAATCGCTCCGTTTCCGCCACCCCCCTCTGCCAATCCCTCCACTGGCCTCCATTCAGTGTCCTCCACCCCCCTCTACCAATCCCTCCACTGGCTTCCGATTGTGCAACGGATCAAATTCAAAATCCTAACACTGAGGTACAAAGCTGTCCACCATACTGCCCTGAACTACATCACTGACCTAATATCCAAGTACCACCCAACACGCACACTCCGCTCCTCACAAGACCTCCTTCTCTCTAGTTCCCTGGTCTCCTCCTCCCATGCCCGCCTCCAGGACTTCTCCAGGGTGTCACCCATCCTCCGGAACTCCCTGCCCCAACCCATCAGATTATCACCTACTCTCCTCTCCTTTAGGCGCACCCTGAAAACCCATCTCTTCAGGGAAGCCTACCCCACCCCCTGCTAACTTGACGACCTCCTCTTTTCCTACCACTCCATCCCCCACAGCTATCTCCTCCTGTGCCACCATCCCCTCCCTCCTAGATTGTAAGCTCAAAAGAGCAGGGCCCTCAATCCCCTCATGTTTTGCATTGTATTGGTATTGTTCTGTCACATGTTCTGTCCTCCTTTGTAATGTACAGCGCTGAGCCAACTATTGGCGCTTTATAAATACTGTATAATAATAATAATAATTTGCAGGTAAACAATCTCTGCCCCTCCCTCCTTGCAAAGGGGGTGAATACATGTGCTGCTCTGAGTGACATGTCTGACTACTGAGGGTAAGCCTCAGCCCTGAGTCTGTGCTTCTAATGGTAGAAGGGGTCAATCTTTCCTGAAGAATCCAGTGGGTGGGATACCAAATACCCTTGTTTTCTGTGTCTATGGGACAGTCGAGACCGACAAAATCACTGGACCAAGAAGAGGTGACAGCCGAGGGTAACTTTGGTACCTTCCCATAAAGTTCTTCTACCACCTCTCCACATAAAATTGGGATTGATGAAGCAATTCGTAAAATCACTTCCAAGAGATGGAGAATGCTTCAAATTCAAATGGTCACCAACTTTCCAGGCCTGTCAGGGGCACAATTGAAGGAAGGTGTGTTCGTCGGACCAGACATTAGAAGGCTTAGAGTTGATCAAGAGTTTGTCAATACCATGACGGATCCTCACAAAGAAGGGTGGATTGCATTTAAAGAAGTCGTACAGAAATTTTTAGGCAATACCAAAGATCCTCACTAGAGATGAGCGAAGTATTCAAAAATTTGATTCGGCTGATTTGGCGAATTTCAGGAAGAAATTTGATTCGATGCGAATTTATTTGCTACGAAGTTAACTTATAAAAAGGGTTTCTAGGCTTCAGAGAGCCTTTAAATTAGTGCAGAACACTGTACCTTTAATTTAAATGCCCTTGGAGATGAGGAAGGAGAAGGAGAAGGAGAAGGATGAGAAGAAGGAGAAGGATGAGAAGAAGGAGAAGGATGAGAAGAAGGAGAAGGAGAAGGATGAGAAGAAGGAGAAGGATGAGAAGAAGGAGAAGGATGAGAAGAAGGAGAAGGAGAAGGATGAGAAGGAGAAGGATGAGAAGAAGGAGAAGGAGAAGGATGAGAAGAAGGAGAAGGAGAAGGATGAGAAGAAGGAGAAGGATGAGAAGAAGGAGAAGGATGAGAAGAAGGAGAAGGATGAGAAGAAGGAGAAGAAGGAGAAGGATGAGAAGAAGGAGAAGGATGAGAAGAAGGATGAGAAGAAGGATGAGAAGAAGGAGAAGGATGAGAAGAAGGATGAGAAGAAGGAGAAGGATGAGAAGAAGGATGAGAAGAAGGAGAAGGATGAGAAGAAGGAGAAGGAGAAGGATGAGAAGAAGGAGAAGGATGAGAAGAAGGATGAGAAGAAGGAGAAGGATGAGAAGAAGGAGAAGGATGAGAAGAAGGAGAAGGATGAGAAGAAGGAGAAGGATGAGAAGAAGGAGAAGGAGAAGGATGAGAAGAAGGAGAAGGAGAAGGATGAGAAGAAGGAGAAGGATGAGAAGAAGGAGAAGGATGAGAAGAAGGATGAGAAGAAGGAGAAGGATGAGAAGAAGGATGAGAAGAAGGAGAAGGATGAGAAGAAGGAGAAGGATGAGAAGAAGGAGAAGGATGAGAAGAAGGATGAGAAGAAGGATGAGAAGAAGGAGAAGGATGAGAAGAAGGATGAGAAGAAGGAGAAGGATGAGAAGAAGGATGAGAAGAAGGAGAAGGATGAGAAGAAGGAGAAAGATGAGAAGAAGGAGAAGGATGAGAAGAAGGAGAAGGATGAGAGGAAGGAGAAGGAAAAGGATGAGAAGATGGAGAAGGAGAAGGATGAGAAGAAGGAGAAGGAGAAGGATGAGAAGAAGGAGAAGGAAATGGATGAGAAGAAGGAGAAGGAGAAGGATGAGAAGAAGGAGAAGGATGAGAAGAAGGAGAAGGAGAAGGATGAGAAGAAGGAGCAGGATGAGAAGAAGGAGAAGGATGAGAAGAAGGATGAGAAGAAGGATGAGAAGAAGGAGAAGGATGAGAAGGATGAGAAGAAGGATGAGAAGAAGGAGAAGGATGAGAAGAAGGAGAAGGATGAGAAGAAGGATGAGAAGAAGGAGAAGGATGAGAAGAAGGATGAGAAGAAGGAGAAGGATGAGAAGAAGGAGAAGGAGAAGGATGAGAAGAAGGAGAAGGATGAGAAGAAGGAGAAGGATGAGAAGAAGGAGAAGGATGAGAAGAAGGAGAAGGATGAGAAGAAGGAGAAGGATGAGAAGAAGGATGAGAAGAAGGATGAGAAGAAGGAGAAGGATGAGAAGAAGGATGAGAAGAAGGAGAAGGATGAGAAGAAGGAGAAGGAGAAGGATGAGAAGAAGGATGAGAAGAAGGAGAAGGATAAGAAGAAGGATGAGAAGAAGGATGAGAAGAAGGAGAAGGATGAGAAGAAGGAGAAGGATGAGAAGAAGGAGAAGGATGAGAAGAAGGAGAAGGAGAAGGATGAGAAGAAGGAGAAGGATGAGAAGAAGGAGAAGGATGAGAAGAAGGATGAGAAGAAGGATGAGAAGAAGGAGAAGGATGAGAAGAAGGATGAGAAGAAGGAGAAGGATGAGAAGAAGGAGAAGGATGAGAAGAAGGAGAAGGAGAAGGATGAGAAGAAGGAGAAGGATGAGAAGAAGGAGAAGGATGAGAAGAAGGATGAGAAGAAGGATGAGAAGAAGGATGAGAAGAAGGAGAAGGATGAGAAGAAGGACAGTTCTGTGATAGTTTCTGTCTATTTCTGACAGTTCTGTGACATTCACTCCATACAGCGGTTTCAACCGCTGTATGGAGGGAATGTCACAGAACTGTCAGAAATAGCCTATTTCTGACAGTTCTGGGACATTCACTCCATACAGCGGTTGAAACATTGTATCTATTTGTTTCCATAAATGACATTCTGCAGATACACTTAGAGGAGCTCTGCAGATACACTTTTTGCCGGCTTGGAATTATTCTTATTTTCATCCTACTTCTTCTTCTTCTTCTTCTTCATCCTCATCCTCTTCTTCTTCTTCTGAGGATGAGGATGAAGAAGAAGAAGAAGAAGTAGGATGAAAATAAGATTAATTCCAAGCCGGCAAAAAGTGTATCTGCAGAGCTCCTCTAAGTGTATCTGCAGAATAGAGGAGCTCTGCAGATACACTTTTTGCCGGCTTGGAATTATTCTTATTTTCATCCTACTTCTTCTTCTTCTTCTTCATCCTCATCCTCATCTTCTTCTTCTGAGGATGAGGATGAGGATGAAGAAGAAGAAGAAGAAGAAGTAGGATGAAAATAAGAATTCCAAACCGGCAAAAAGTGTATGTGCAGAGTTCCTCTATTTCTGACAGTTCTCTGACAGCTCCTTCACATGTACAGCGGTTGAAACATCTGTATCCTAAATGGAAACTAATAGATACAATGTTTCAACCGCTGTACATGTGAAGGAACTGTCAGAGAAATGTCAGAAATAGCGGAGCTCTCTGCAGGGACACTTTTGCCGGCTGATCGGGAAAAATCCGATTCGCGCACCCGAAGTAGGCAAATATTCGGATTCGCCGCAAATCGAATTTTTCCTGAAATTCGTATCGAATTCCGGTTCGCCTGGTTCAATTCGCTCATCTCTAATCCTCACTACAAAAAGATCGTCAGACAAATGCTGAAAGCATTTCAAGCTTTAGGTTGCCTGATGAGTTTGAAAGTGCATTTCCTCCAGTCCCACCTTGACTGCTTTCCTGAAAATTTGGGAGCTGTGAGTGAGGAACAAGGTGAACGGTTCCACCAAGACATTAAAGAGATGGAAAGGAGATACCAGGGAAAATGGAGCATTACAATGATGGCAGACTACTGTTGGATGCTTCAGAGAGACATTCCAGATGCTACTCACAAGCGTAAATGCACCAAGAGGAGCCTCACGGGAAAGAAGAATCGAGTTTAGTGTGTGTAGGTGAGCTCATTTCAGTTCAAAAAAGGATTTTCATGAAAAAATAGTAATAAAAATTTAATTTTATAAGTCTATTTCCATTTATTTTGAGGTATTGCCTTTTTTAACATATTTACCTAAATTGTCAGGAAACGTGATGTACTATGACAAAATGGAGGTTATTTTTGGATTCAGCGCACCAAAAAACATAAAGATTACGTGGAATAACCAAAACAACTCTTGAAAAAAATATTTTTGCAGACCTGTGTAATCTAGGACTACCCTGTACAGGGTGACAACGCTGCTGTGTAATGTTCCTGCAGAATGATCAGGGTTGTCACCCTGTTACAGAAGGTGGGAAAATAACAGATCTACAGACAGGACCAACAGCTGATACAACTATGTTGCAGAGGGAACTCTGGGAATGCTAATGACAGATTGCATTACACATTCAGTTAGCAGACTTCCTGCTGTTGGTATGATGTTTGAATTGTGTTCTGATATTATTTTTATTATTATACAGGATTTATATGGCGCCAACTGTTTTCTTAACACTTTACATTATAGTGGGAGACAATACAGTAACAATACAGTTCAATACAAGAGGGATTTAAGGGCCCTGCTCCTTGGAGCTTACAATCCAGGAGGGAGGAGTGAATGGTACAGTAGGTAGTAACTGTGGGGGATGGACTGGTTGGAAGAGTAGAGGATTCCAGAATTATCAGAGGGCGGGATAGGCATCCCTGAAGAGATAGATTTTCAATGATCGCCTAAAGGTAAGTAGAGTAGGTGATAGTCTGATAGATTGGGGTAGGGAGTTCCAGAGGATGGGTGACGCCCTGGAGAAGTCTTGGAGATGAGCATGGGAGGAGGAGATAAGGGAGCTAGAGAGTAGGAGGTCTTGCGAGGAGTGGAGTGTACAGTTTGGGTGATATTTAGAGATAAGATTGGATATGTAAATTGGGTCAGTGTTGTGGATGGCTTTATATGTCAGTGTTAGTGTTTAGAATTTTATCTGTTGGGCAATTGGGAGCCAGTGGAGGGATTGGCAGAGAGGGGTGGCAGATACAGAATGGTTAGTAAGGTGGATGAGTCTGGCAGCAGCGTTCATGATAGACTGGAGTGGGGATAGCCTGCAATGAGGTAGGCCAATGAGGAGGGAGTTACAATAGTCGAGGCGTGATAGAACAAAGGAGTGAATAAGTTGCTTAGTGGTTTCCGGGGTTAGGAACGGTCGTATCTTGGAGATGTTGCGGACGTGTAGTCTGAGTTTGAGGAAGTGGAGTGACATCCATGCCAATATTGCACTTAGTAGGTTAGTAATGCGAGTGGAGACTGAAGGGGTGAGGTGAGGGGTAGACAGATTTGCATGTCTTCAGCATAGAGATGGTAATTGAAGCCATGGGAGTTTATCAAGTGGCCATGGGAGAAGATGTAGATGGAGAAGAGAAGGGGTCCAAGGACAGAACCTTGAACTACCCCTACAGAGAGAGGGAGTGAAGAAAAGGTGGCAGCATTATAGGTAACACCGAAGGAGCTCTGCAATAAATTGGAGGAGAACTAGGAGAGAGCGGAGTCTCTGAGGCCAAGAGAGTGGAGTTTTTTGAGGAGGAGGGGATGGTCAACCGTGTCAAAAGCCGCGGAGAGGTCGAGTAGTAGGACTATTGAATAGTGGCCATTGGTTTTTGAAGTTAGTAGGTCATTAGAGAGTTTTAGTAGGGCAGTTTCGGTGGAGTTTAGGGGGCGAAAGCCAGACTGTAAAGGGTCGAGAAGGTTGTTGTCAGTGAGGGAGGAGCTCAGGCGATTGTAGACTAAGCGTTCTAGGAGTTTAGAGGTAAATGGCAGCAGGGAGATGGGTCTTAGATTGTTTAGGTTGGTTGGGGTCTAGGGAGGGTTTTTTAAGTGATGTGCGCGTGCTTTAGAGGGGAGGGGAAGGCACCTGTAGAGAGGAAAAGATTGAAGATGTGAGTGAGGGAGCATAGGATGGAGGAGGAGGGTGACCGTAGTAGTTGTGAGGAGACAGGATCCAGGGGGCAGGTAGTGAGACGGGCTTCTGAGAAGACCTTGAAGACCTCTTCAGTGGTAGCGAGGTCAAAGGAGAAGAGTGTTGAGGGAGGTATGATATGAGGAATGCTAAGTGGGGTGGGTGTCTGTGTGATGGCGATGTCCCTATGAATTGCGTCAATCTTGTTTTGGAAGTGGTTTGCAATCTCGTGGGCAATGAGTGAGGCGCTAGGTGGCGGTGGGGGTGGAGAAAGTAGAGAGTTAAAGGTAGAGAAGAGCCGGCGAGGACTCGAAGAGAAGGTATTGATGAGAGTGACAAAGTAGGCTTGTTTGGCAGCATAAAAGGAGGAAGTGTATGTTAGGAAGGCAGATTTATAACTTGTGAACGCTCGGTGGGATTTGGTGAAAGAAAGACTGTTTGAAAAAGGTGCACAACGGCCCATCATACAAGACAATAAGAAATCTCTTAATCTCTGGGTTGACAGCATCGGCAACACAGTGTCTGAGGTAACCACTAAAAACAATGAGTTGGCAGCTACCATAGAAGACAAAGAATTCTTGAAAACCATGAGTCAAGAGCTCTACCAAGATGATTCCAACAGTTGGGTAACACCTCTACCATTTCGGACCCAAAGAGACTACCAAACAACAGCTACATGCAAAATCACGGTTTGTTTCTTTAAAACACAGTTTGAACCAGAAGCCTGAGATGAAAAAGCACTTTGTGGACTTTATACAGAAGTTGTTTGAGAGAGATCATGCTGAGCCTGCACCTCCTCTTACGGAAGGAGAAGAATGTTGGTACCTACCATGCTTTGGGGTCTACCATCCTCACAAGCCTGATCAGATTAGGGTGGTCTTTGACTCAAGTGCTCGTCATGAAGGTGTCTTCCTCATTGACAATCTTCTCACTGGGCCTAATCTGAACAACAATCTCATAGGAGTTTTACTTTGCTTCAGACAAGAGCCAATTGCAGTTATGGCTGACATTCAGCAGATGTTCCACTGTTTCATCGTCTGCGAAGACTACAGAAACTTCCTCAGGTTCCGCAATAATGATGCCAACGATGTAGTCATAGACTACCGAATGAAGGTACATGTTTTCAGTAACAGTCCTTCTCCTGCAGTAGCAATTTATGGACTGAGAAAAACAGCTCAAGAGGGTGAAAAAGAATTTGGATCTGATGCAAGACAGTTCATCGAAAGGAATTTCTATGTAGACGAAGGACTCAAATCTCTGCCCATTGAAAAAGCTATTGACCTTCTTACTAGAACCCAGAACATGCTTGCCACTGCGAACCTCAGACTTCACAAAATCATCTTGTCATGGAAATTTTGTATTACAGGTTGAACTTTAAATGTGTCAGATATGAGTGTTATTCATATGTCTCTCGTGTGGCTTCATTAAAGCTCTGAAGGCTGCAATTGGGCCATGCGCATGTACAATGTATGTATTACAGTACTCAGCTTGGTAATGGATGAGATGGCAGATCTGCGCTTATAGACCGGCGTGTATACCACCACGGCATTCGATGCGAATGCCGCCGGCGGTAGGCCGCGGGCCTGTATCCACATATCAGCAGCATAGTACCACATGGACTTTGTATAGCCAGGCGCTGGGCAGTGCGAACTCCGCGTGTAGGCTCATGGATATCTCTGCAAGCCACTACCGACCTGAACTGTATCTGGATGGATGTGTTTTAATAAAGATCGTATCGGGCCCATCCAGATACAGACTGACACTGTTTAATCTAAGGGATGCTTGTGCAGACAATGTACATACTACTAGGAGATGATAGCATGTAAAGGATGGGAAGTTCGCTCTCTACAGAGAGCTTATGGGGGAGGGGAGGACTGGTGTAACTGGTTTCCAGTATAGATAAGAGGAAAGGCTACACTCCAATCAGGATGTACATTCTGTGTATGGACACTCCCTATACATTGTTCTGTGGGAGGGGATTGACCTGACCCTCATGTGGGGGAGCGTGTGTGTGCTTTTAATAAAACAGGAGTCTGGGGTTAGAGCCAGTCTCAGAGTGAATTCCAACTGCAACCTGAGAGTGTCGTGTGATCATTCCTGGGTAACAGGAGCTCCATTTTCTCCACATATCAACAGAGCTAAACCAGTTGGAGGCGCAGGAATTGTGGAGTTAAGCTGCAGTCGCGGTAAGCAAAATTTGCATAGCTTTATGGGGGATTGCTGCGCATCCAACTGCGGGTACTCACGGTAAGGAAAAATTTGTTAAAAGCAAATTTCCAAGACACTTGCTACCACTGAGGAGGTCACTAAGGTCTTCTCAGAAGCACGCCTCACCACTTGCCCCTTTGACCCTGTCCCCACACAACTCCTCTGGTCACCCTCCTCCTCCATCCTACGCTCCCTCACCCACATCTTCAATCTCTCCCTCTCTACTGGTGCATTCCTCTCCCCCTAAAGCACACGCATATCACTCCCATACTCAAAAAACCCTCCCTGGACCCCACCGACCTGAACAACCTTAGACCCATCTCCCTGCTGCCATTTACTTCCAAACTCCTCGAGCACTTAGCCTACAATCGCCTAAGCGCCCACCTCACTGACAACAACCTCCTCGATCCACTACAGTCTGGCTTCTGTCCCCTACACTCCACCGAAACCGCCCTACTCAAAATCACTAACGACCTGCTAACCGCCAAAACTAATGGCCATTACTCAGTCCTCTTACTCCTTGACCTTTCTGCGGCCTTCGACACAGTTGACCACCCCCTCCTCCTTAATAAACTACACTCCCTCGGCATCAGAGACTCCGCTCTCTCCTGGCTCTCATCCTATCTATCCCAACGTTCCTTCAGCGTTTCCTATAATGCTACCACCTCCCCCTTTCTCCCCCTCTCTGTTGGGGTCCCCCAAGGCTCTGTCCTCGGGCCCCTTCTCTTCTCCATCTACACCTCCTCCTTCGGCAAACTGATACACTCCCACGGCTTCAACTATCACCTCTATGCTGATGACACGCAAATTTACCTCTCCACCCCTCGCCTCACCCCTTCAGTCTCCGCCCGTATCACCCACCTACTGAACGACATATCAGACTGGATGTCGCTCCATTTCCTCAAATTGAACCTTTCCAAAACCGAGCTCCTGATTTTCTCCCCAGCCCGCGCCCCCCCACCCTCTCCTTCACGACCAACAACGCCACCATCAGTCCCACCCCGCAAGCCAAAGTCCTAGGTGTCACTCTAGACTCAAACCTGTCCTTCCAACCCCATGTCCAATCATTGGCAAACTCATGCAGGATCCACCTCCGCAACATCTCCACAATACGTACTTTCCTAACCCCAGACACTACTAAACAACTCGTTCACTCCCTCATTATCTCACGTCTGGACTACTGCAACTCCCTTTTCACTGGCCTACCTCATCACAGACTATCCCCGCTTCAGTCTATCCTGAACTCAGCGGCCAGACTCATCCACCTTACCAACCACTCCGCCTCTGCCACCACCCCCCCTCTGTCATTCCCTCCACTGGCTCCTGATTGCCCAAAGCATTAAATTCAAACTACTAACACAAACATACAAAGCCATTCATAACGCTGCCCCAAACTAACTCACCGGTCTGATACCCAAATACCACCCTACCCGTAATCTTCGCTCCTCACAAGACCTCCTACTTTCTAGCTCCCTGCTCTCAACCTCCCACGCATGACTTCAGGACTTCTCCAGGACTTTCACCATCCTCTGGAACTCACTACCCCAATCCATCAGACTGTCACCTACCCTCCTCACCTTAAGGCACACCCTGAAATCCCATCTCTTCAGGGAAGCCTACCCCACCCTCACCTAACAGTCAATCTTCTCCACTCCTCCTACCACTGCATCACCCACAGCCACTTCCTCCTGTACCACTATCCCCTCCCTCCTATTATTATTATTATACAGTATTTATAAAGCGCCAATAGTTCGCTCAGCGCTGTACATTACAAAGAGGGACAGAACATGTGACAGAACAATACCAATACAATGCAAAACATGAGGGGATCGAGGGCCCTGCTCTTTCGAGCTTACAATCTAGGAGGGAGGGGATGGTCGCACAGGAGGACATAGCTGTGGGGGATGGAGTGGTAGGGAGAGTGGAGGAGGTCAGCAAGTTAGCAGGGGGTGGGGTAGGCTTCCCTGAAGAGATGGGTTTTCAGGGTGCGCCTAAAGGAGAGGAGAGTAGGTGATAATCTGATGGGTTGGGGCAGGGAGTTCCAGAGGATGGGTGACACCCTGGAGAAGTCCTGGAGGCGGGCGTGGGAGGAGGAGACCAGGGAACCAGAGAGAAGGAGGTCTTCTGAGGAGCGGAGTGTGCGTGCTGGGCGGTACTTGGATATTAGGTCAGTGATGTAGTACGGGGCAGTATGGTGGGCGGCTTTGTACGTTAGTGTTAGGATTTTGAATTTGATCCGTTGCGCAATTGGAAGCCAGTGGAGGGATTGGCAGAGGGGGGTGGCGGAGATGGAGCGGTTGGAAAGGTGAATGAGTCTGGCAGCCGTATTCAGGATGGACTGAAGCGGGGATAGCCAGCGGTGAGGCAGGCCAGTGAGGAGGGAGTTGCAGTAGTCAAGTCGTGATATGATGAGGGAGTGGATGAGCTGTTTATTGTTTTCTGGGGTTAGGAACGTGTGTATTTTGGCAATGTTGCGGAGGTGGAGTCTGCACGAGTTTGTTAGTGATTGGACTTGGGGCTGGAAGGATAAGTTGGAGTCCAGAATGACACCAAGTACTCTGGCCTGTGGGGCGGGTTTGATGGTGGCGTTGTTGGATGTGATGGAGAAGTCAATGGGGGGTGGTGTCCGGGCTGGGGGGAAGACAAGAAACTCACTTTTGGAGAGGTTCAGTTTAAGGAAGTGGAGCGACATCCAGTCTGATATGTCGCTCAGTAGGTGTGTGATTCGGGCGGAGACCGAGGAGGTGAGGTGGGGGGTTGAGAGATAGATTTGTGTGTCGTCGGCATAGAGGTGGTAGTTGAAGCCGTGAGAGTGTATGAGTTGGTCAAGGGAGGAGGTGTAGATGGAGAAGAGAAGGGGCCCGAGGACAGAGCCTTGAGGGACCCCTACAGAGAGGGGGAGTGAGAGGGAGGTGGTGGCATTATAGGTAATGCTGAAAGAGCGTTGTGACAGGTAGGATGAGAGCCAGGAGAGAGCAGAATCTCTGAGGCCGAGGGAGTGTAGTTTTTTGAGGAGGAGGGGTTGGTCGACTGTGTCGAAGGCTGCAGAGAGGTCAACGAGTAGGAGCACTGAATAGTGGCCATTAGCTTTGGCGGTTAGCAAGTCGTTGGAGAGTTTGAGTAAGGCAGTTTTGGTGGAGTGTAGGGGACGAAGCCAGACTGTAGGGGATCGAGGAGGTTGTTGTCGTTGAGGTGAGAGCATAGGCGGGTGTAGACTAGGCGCTCAAGGAGTTTAGATGTAAATGGGAGATGGGAGATGGGAGATGGGTCTGAGGTTGTTCGGGTCATTAGGGTCCAGGGAGGGCTTTTTAAGTATGGGGGTGATGTATGCATGTTTCAGAGGGGAGGGGAAAGTGCCGGAGGAGAGGGGGAGATTGAAGATGTGGGTGAGGGAGCGTAGGATGGAGGGGGAGGGAGGTTGTAGGAGTTGTGAGGGGATAGGGTCGAGGGGGCAGGTGGTGAGGCGGGCATCAGAGAGGATCTTGGAGACTTCCTCGATGGTAGTAAGGTCAAAGGTGCGGAGTGTTGGGGGAGCTTCAGTATGAAGAATGTAGGGTGGGGAAGTGGAGGTCAGAGCAGTGGTGAGGCCGTGGGAGAGGGGTGATGAGGGGGTAGCTGAGTGAAGGGGAACGGGGTTGGAGGGAGTTTGAGCAGCGACAAAGTCCCTGCTGGTTATGTCGAGAGGGAGGGAGGATGAGGGGGTAGCTGTGTGAGAGGGGACAGGTTGAGAGGGCGTGTGAGTTGCGGCGATGTCCTTGCGGATTGTGTCAGTCTTGTTTTTGAAGTGATTGGCAATCTCAAGGGCAGTGAGTGAGGTGCTGGGTGGAGGTGGGGGTGGCGAGAGTAGAGAGTTGAAGGTGGAGAAGAGTCGGCAAGGATTGGAGGAGAAGGCCTTGATGAGGGTCAGGAAGTAGGCTTGTTTGGCTGCGTGGAGGGAGGAGGTGTAGGTGTGGAAGGCAGATGTGCAGCGGGCGAAGGCTTGTTGGGATTTGGTTTTGCGCCATAGTCGCTCCAGGGCACGACTATGTTGTTTGAGGGTTTTGGTGTGATCAGTCTGCCAGGGCTGGAGCGGTCGGGGTTTGATGTTGCGTGTGGTTAGAGGCGCTAGTGAGTCAAGGGCTGTTGACAGCGCGTTGTTGTAGGCAGTCATAGCCAAGTCGGGGCAGGACAGGGGGAGGATGCTGTCATGGAGTTGATCAGTTGCAGAGTGGAGGGGGCAGGGTTAAGGTTGCGGCGGTTATGGCTGGTAGTAGTGTGACATTTGGAGGGGTAGGCGTTGGAGGACGAGGAGATAGAGAAGGGGGTGTTAGTGAGGTTGTGGGGAGCGCAGCGGTTGGAGAAGACGAGATCAAGGATATTACCATTGGAGTGGGTGGTGGATTGTATGCACTGTGCAAGTGCAAAGGAGGAGGTTAAGTGGTGGAGATGGGATGTGTCCGGGTTGTCGAGGTTGACAGGGATGTTGAAATACCCAAGGATGATGGTGGGTAGCTCAGAGGAGAGGAAGAAGGGTAGCCAGGAGGAAAAGTCATCCAGGAAGCAGGATATGGATCCAGGAGGCCGGTATATCACAGCAATCTTCAGGGGGGTTGGGGAGAATAGTCGGACGCAGTGGGCCTCGAAGGAGGAGAAGGATAGGGAGGGGGGGTTTGGGAGGACTTGGAAGGTGCTCTGTGGTGACAGGAGCAGACCAACCCCATCACCTTTACGACCGTTAGGCCTGGGTGAGTGGGTCCAGGTGAGACCTCCGTAGGAGAGTGCAGCAGGGGAGGTAGAGTCAGTGGGCTGGATCCAGGTTTCTGTAATTGCTAGGAGGTTGAGGGAGCGGGAAACAAAGAGGTTGTGGATGGCGGTAAGCTTGTTGCTCTCCGATCGGGCGTTCAGGAGTGCACATGAAAACAGGGGGGGAGATTTAGGGCGCAGGGGGACAGATACTAAGTTGCGAGGGTTGCGGCGGAACGTGGAGGCGGGAGGGTGTTGCGCGGGTGAGGGAGGTGGTGGAGGGCTAGGATTCGGGGAGATGTCTCCCGCGGTTAGGAGGAGGAGAAGGGTGAGAAAGGTGGCATGGGAGCGGGATGTGCAGGAGCGTGAGAAACTACTATTGGAGGTGTTCGGGTCAGTGGGAGAGTGGAGTAATAGGAGGAGGTGGTGGGTGCCGTTGAGGGGTGAAGGAAGCAGTGAGGACACAATATACAATTGTTTGGGAGGGGCAGAGGGATATAGTGAATGGATTTTGGGAATGGAGGAGAGGAAAATGAGGAGGAGAGGAAGAGGCATTTTGGGGAGGTGATGAGAGCAATAGTAGGGAGATGATAGCAATGAGGGGGAGATGTACAAGTTTTGGGGTGGAGCAGAGCGGTAAAGAAATGAGATTTGGGAACAGAGGATAGTAATATGATAAGGAGAAGAGGGGCGTATTATATAAAGGTACACGGAGTGGGACTCAGGCATGTAAGAGATGTTTCCCGGGGTGTTTGCTTGCAGTCTGTCCAGCGTGCAGTAGAGTTTCTTGCTGTTGTTGTGTCTTCCTGCTGCTGAAGTTCTCCTGCTTTAGTTCCAACTGCTGTGTTTAACTGCATCGCACTCCTTCAACAGAGCACTCGCTCAATGCAGCACCCCCATCAGAGACTGTGCACCCCATCAGTGATCTCCCCCCATGAGCTGATCTAAATTTATAGGGAGATGCTCAAATGAGCATTCAACTCCACCCCAATTAGAAGCTAAGGATCACATGAATAGTGGGGGCTGGTTCTCAGGGAACAGGCTACAGTCGTAAACCTGAGTGCAGCTGGAGGTGAGGAATGGTCAACATACACAAATATAAATACACCATTTGTTCTGAATTTAACAGGAGTCAATGCGTTTTCCTAGTTAAGAGCGGAGATAGGAGATAGATGCATTTACCCAGAGGAAAGCAGCAGGAGACAATGCGTTTTCCTAGTTAAGAGCGGAGATAGGAGATAGATGCATTTACCCAGAGGAAAGCAGCAGGAGACAATGCGTTTTTCTAGTTAAGAGCAAATAACAACAAAGGGCCAGAAGAGAACTAGGGAAATGAGGAAATAGAATTTGTTTCCCTAAAACTTGCTTAGCTTATGTATATATTGCTGACCATCAGATTTACAGTGCTATATTTTTTTTTACATAATTCGGACAACCCCTTTAAGGTTTTTTTTGGCATTTTATATCTTAAATGCACTTATGTGAATTAATTAATAGTAATTTGGACTTTAAATTTGGTTAAAAACCCATAATATAAAAAAAACCCAAAAAAATTATTTTTTTTATAAATTTGAAGACAGTTTTGCATTTTGTGGCAAATCATAACGTCTAAGAGTTTTTTCAATATTTTATTTGTTTTCAATATTTTTTTATTTGTTTTCAGCACACCAAAATACATGGAAATTAGATGAAAATAATCAAACAGCTTTTTAGTCGCAGACCTGTGTTATAAGTAAGACACACAACAAGTAAAGCCCAACTTCAGCTAACGCTTCTACAGCAGTTACAGCAACAGGTTCTCTATAAGGTCCAACCCCCCATATGAATGACAACTGACAGTTGTGAGCACCACCACCAGTGTTATAGGATTTGCCCCGACCCCTCCAACTGCCATTTTGCTCTAAAGACTTAGTCTTCTACAGGAAGTAGACAAAAAAAAAAACAATCTACTGGGAGGGACAACAAAAAATTAATACAATAGGAGACTCAGAAAAACAAAACCTGCTCTGCTAATGACAGATTTCATTATTAATGTCATTACTGATTTTGCCCATAGTTACACTTTGGTGCCAACGTTGTAATATTTCCAGGGAGAAGAAGTTTTCTTTACAAACTTTCCACCAAAAAGAGATGTGTGCACTCAGAGTGATTATTGTGAACCCCAATCAGAGGAATGTCAGTCCCCCGGAAGAAGTGGTAGGAATATGACCGCACACTCAGCACTTTGTAAGTTCAGATCTCTGGCAGTTGTATTGTGTGATTAGTCTATGGAGAGGAGTAATAGCTGGAAAGAGAAAACATGTAACAAGGATTTCGGATCTTCACCTGATGGAATCCCATTTGGCAGAACCACATGGAACACAAGTGGCCAGCTGGGCTTACGGTTTACTGCTGAATACATCCCCTAAATCAGCAGTAACTCAGTATTGGAAGGCCTGCATCAGCTTGGGATGTTGGTTTCTCACTGAACAGAGACTTCTTTCTAGCTGGTGTCACAGCCGCAGACCTGCCTGAAAGGTTGTCACCCATGAGATGATATCCAACAACCTCACAAACACCCCCTTTCCTCTCTGATCACAATCTCATCACCTTCACAGTCTCCTCATCTTCAAACACTTATCCCTCCAATCAGCAATCACCTGCAGAAACCTTCACAACCTGAACCCTTCTCCTTTCCCCTCTGCAACTGACCAACTCTATGACAGAATCTCTCCCCTGTCCTGCCCTGACCTGGCCACTGCTGTCTACAACAGTTCACTTTCATCCACATTAGACTCACTTGCTCCTCTAACACGAAGCATCAGGCCCCGCCCATTACAACCTTGGCAGACTGATAACACCAGAGATCTTAAATGACATAATTGTGTGCTGGAGCGAATGTGGCGTAAAACCAAATCTCACCAAGCATTCACCTGATATAAATCTGCTTTCTTCACATACAATTCCTCCCTCCATGCTGCCAGACAAGCCTACTTTGTCATTCTCATCAATACCTTGTCATCCAGTCCTCGTTGTCTCTTCTCTACTTCTACCTCTCTACTTTCTCCACCTCCACCCAGTTCCTCACTCACTGCTCATGAGATTCCAAATCATTTCAAAAACAAGATTGATGCAATTCATAGGGACATCTCCACTGCACAGACATCCATCCCACTTAGCATACCTTATACTAAACCTCCCTCAACACTTTCCTCTTTTGACCTTCTACTACTGAAGAGGTCACTAAGGTTCTCTCAGAAGCCCGTCTCACTACCTGCCCCCTGTCCCCTCACAACTACTATGGACACCCTCTTCTTCCATCCTATGCTCCCTCACTCACATCTTCAATCTCTCCCTCTCTACTGGTGCCTTCCCCTCCCCTCTAAAGCATACGCACATCACTCCCATACTTAAAAAATCCTCCCTGGACCCCACCAACCTGAACAACTTAAGACCCATCTCCCTGCTCTCGTTTACTTTTAAACTCTTAGAACGCTTAGTCTACAATCGCCTGAGCTCCCACCTCACCAACAACAAACTTCTTGACACTTTACAGTCTGGCTTTCACTCACTACACTCCTCTAAAACTGCCCTACTAAACCTCACTAATAATCTAACTGCTAAAACCAATGGCCACTACTGCGTACTCATCCCAACCAATGGCCACTACTCCGTACTCATCCCAACCAATGGCCACTACTCCGTACTCATCCCAACCAATGGCCACTACTCCGTACTCATCCCAACCAATGGCCACTACTCCGTACTCATCCCAACCAATGGCCACTACTCCGTACTCATCCCAACCAATGGCCACTACTCCGTACTCATCCCAACCAATGGCCACTACTCCGTACTCATCCCAACCAATGGCCACTACTCCGTACTCTTACTACTTGACCTCTCTGCAGCTTTTGATATGGTTGACCAACCCCACCTCCTCAAAAAACTCCACTCAGTTGGCCTCCAAGACTCTGAACAAGCTCTGAAATAGGTAGGAGAACCAGGAGAGAGCAGAGTTAACTATAACTCTGCCTCCTCCTCTCCACTCCCTCTTTCCATAGGGGTACCTCAAGGTTCAGTTCTTGGACCCCTACTCTTCTACATCTACACCTCCTTCCCCTACTGCCATGGTTTTAAGTACCATCTCTATGCTGATGACACACAAATCTATCTTTCTACTCCTCACCTCGCCCCTTCAGTCTCCTCTCGCATTACTAACCTACTAAGCGACATATTGGAATGGATGTCACTCCACTTCCTCCAACTCAATCTTAACAAAACTGAGCTCTTAGTATTCCCCCCAGCCTGTGCCCCCTCCCTGACTTCTCCATCAAGACCAATAACACAACCATCAGTCCCTCCCCTCATCAAAAAATGTCAAAAGATAAAATATTCAAATCCCTTCTAGTTGTGTGCTTGATGGACATAAGCACTAAACTCAGTTCATCCGATCATTACATTCCAGTTTGCACAGATTTTAGTTTGTTTCTTTTAAAGTAACATTTTATCTTTTCCCTTCTTCTCTAGCTTGTGGGATGACATTGGGGATGTGAAACTAACTTGTGACACCTGAAACTTCTTTAATATTCCTTTTCCTCCAGAATTTAATCAATGCAGAAATTTATGAAACCTCCGGTGATAGATTAGACCGACATTAACTGTAAAACTTTGTCACATTGAGAGCATTAAAATGGCTTCTCTCCAGTGTGAATCCTCTGGTGTGTGATAAGATGTGACTTCAGAGTAAAAGCTTTATCACATTCAGAACACTGATATGGCTTCTCTCCAGTGTGACTCCTCTGGTGTTTCATAAGATCTGACTTCCGTGTAAAAGATTTATCACATTCAGAACACTGATATGACTTCTCTCCAGTGTGAATCCTCTGGTGTGGGATAATATGTGATTTATCTGTAAAAGCTTTATCACATTCAGAACACTGATATGACTTCTCTCCAGTGTGAATCCTCTGGTGTCTGATAAGATCTGACTTCCGTGTAAAAGCTTTATCACATTCAGAACACTGATATGACTTCTCTCCAGTGTGAATCCTCTGATGTCTGACAAAATTTGACTTCTTTATAAAAGCTTTGTCACATTCATAACAATGATATGGCTTCTCTCCATTGTGAACCTTCTGGTGTGTGATATATTTTCTCTCCATTGTAAAATCTCCAAATAAGAAGTAGTTTGAAATGACTCCTCTTATGTATACTGGGGTTGGACTTTATTGTAAAGCCATTGTCACTTCCAGAACACTGAAATTACTTTTCTCCTGCTGGATCAATGTGGAAGAGAATCCAAACCATGACTTTTAGAACACAGATATGACTTGTATCCCGTGTGAATCCTCCAGTGAACTGCAATAAAGACTTTCAGTCAATTAAGACACCCATATGTCTTGTTTTCCATGTGACTCAGCTGTATTCATGAAGACCAACATGACCGAAAACTTGGTTCATCAATCTACCTGTACAAAAAAAAAAAATAATAATTTTATATAAAAGGGCTACATAAAGTTGCTTTCTATTTTTAATGTTCATTACTAAATATATCTTATAAATAGAAAGAATATGTACAGCATTATCTACAGTATTTTTTTCATCAAATAGATTGTATTAATAAAGTTTCTAAGTGCGCACAGTATTCCCAACATTCAGCCCAGACAATGGAGTCATACATTCTCACGTATAGGCGGTTGTGGCACTGTTACAGATCATACAGAACAATAACTTGCTTTGTCTATGGTGTCACTTTTACCTTTTATAAACAAATGAACAGAGAAAAGAAGAAACAGCCTAGAACAATTCAGCTGTACACGGCAAGTAACCCCCCCCAGTACATACAGTTGTGTTCAAAATAATAGCAGTGTGTTGAAAAAAGTGACTAAAGCTGAAAATCCTTCTAATCCTTTTATTTCCATCCACACAAATGCATTGGGAACACGACACATTCTATTCCAAATCACAACATGAAGAAAATACATCAAATTTGTGTTGTTCCTCTAAAAAAATGGAAGAAAAGTGAATATTAGACGGTTCAAAAAAAAAATGGCCGTGTTTGTATTCTTCTTTACAAACTCAAACATTCACTATATAAACGGAGAAATGTTTGAAGATTTTGCTTTCCTTTGAATGACTTCATGAATATTTGGTTGTAGTCGCACTGTTTCTGAGAACTGCTGTACATCTGTGTTGCATGGAGTCCCCCAACTTCTGGCCCCTGTGATCAGGTATTCCAGCCCAGGATGATTGGACCACATTCCACAGTTCTTCTCTATTTCTTGGCTTGGCCTCAGAAACGGCATTTTTGATGTCACCCCACAAGTTTTCTATTGGATTAAGATGTGGGGATTGGGCTGGCAACTCCATAACGTCCATCTTGTTGGTCTGGAACCAAGATGTTGCCCGTTTACTGGTGTGTTTGGGGTCGTTGTCTTGTTGGAACACCCATTTCAAGGGCATTTCCTCTTCAGCATAAGGCAGCATGACCTCTTCAAGTATTCTGATGGATTCAAACTGATCCATGATCCCTGGTATGCGATAAATAGGCCCAACACCGTAGTATGAGAAACATCCCCATATCATGATGCTTGCACCACCATGCTTCACGGTCTTCACAGTGTACTGTGGCTTGAATTCAGTGTTTGGGGGTCGTCTGACAAACTGTCTCCGCCCACTAGACCCAAAAAGAACAATCTTACTTCCATCAGTCCACAAAATGTTGCGCCATTTCTCTTTAGGCCGGTCAATGTGCTCTTTGGCAGATTGTAACCTCTTCAGCACACGTCTTTTTCCCAACAGTGGGACTTTGCGGGGACTTCTTGCAGATAGCTTGGCTTCACATCGGCGTCTTCTAATTGTAACAGTCCTCACAGGGAACGTCACACCTTCTTTCATCTTCCTGGAGCTGATTGTTGGCTGAGTCCGCGTTATTTTGGCTATTCTTCTATCCTTTCCAATGGTAGTTTTTCGCTTTCTTCCACGTCTTTCAGGTTTTGGTTGCCATTTTAAAGCATTTGCGATCATTTTAGCTGAGCAGCCAATCACTTTCTGCACTTCTTTATATGTTTTCCCTTCTCCAATCAACTTTTTAATTAAGGTACGCTGTTCTTTTGAACAATGTCTGGAATGACCCATTTTCCTCAGAATTTCAGAGAGAAATGCACTGTAACCAGCATGTACAACATTTGCTGCCTTCCTTCCTTAAATAAGGGCAATAATTGCCACCTGTTTTTCAAAGAATGAATGACCTCACTAATAGAACTCCACACTGCTATTATTTTGAACACGCCCCTTTCAATGAGTGATTCAATGACACAGAATCAGCAGCATGCATGTCATGACTGTTGGGTCTGTTGGATTTCTATGACTCTACTACACCTGCTAGGAAATTATTTGCCATGTAGAAATATAATTTCTACCAAAAACAGTGATTGATCCGGTTAGTGATGTCTGACTGCTATTATTTTGAACACAACTGTACATAGATAGCGGACACCATTCAATGAGGCCTGTGTCTACAGGATCATTCCCCAAGTATCAGTCTCCAATGTAGTCACCATTCAGTAGGATACAACTGGCCATTCTCCTTCTATGGGGCTAAAAGAGATAAGATTTTAAAAGCCTATGAAGAACTAACTAAGAGAGAGCAAGGAGTATCCAGCCAGTTCTGCTAGAGAGACATACATTTCTTGGGGGAATAACAATGTTGATACGTTCGTTTTTTCACATGTTGATGTGGAGATCACCTGCTCAATCCACTGGTGTCTGTTGGGATTTTGAGATGATAGCCAAGATCGGGATATTTTTTATGGTCAAGCAGCCTCACTATTGCTATATGACTTGTAATAGGAGGAGGTGTAAATAATTCCTCCTCTATTGACACCAAGAGGCACACCCGAGGAATATTGAACACCAACATTATAATACTGGTCATATCGTTCCACTTTTTGAATAATTTTGGACATCTCCAAAACGTGTATCAAATCCTCGACATCACCACATTTGGGGTCATAAGGGGAAATCCCTCCTGTCCTAGCTGAACAATTGAGCTGGAGTCCTGAATGATCTATGCAAAAGAAATGACTGAGTTTCTGTGAAGAGGACAGAGAGATGAGAGGTATGGAGGTCACAATCTCCTCCCACCACTCTCTATTATTTTCTCTGTTTCCCATTTCTTTCTATAAGTCTTCAGTAAGAGTCAAAAGACTGGAATAAATAGATGAGAGATCATGCCTTTCCCACTGGTGCCATCTGAAGCCCATTAACAAGTGTGAGAGTGATGTGAAATCTGTATCTGATGGAAGTAACAACCGATGGATGGGATCTAATGTGTCTACTAAGTCCCACCTGGTAAGATGCTGAAGTTGGGCAGCTATAATATAAAGTCTAACATTTGGTATTGCTAGGCCTCCTTGGTCTTCACCATACTGTAGAGTAGTGAGTTTGATTCTAGCTGATGGCTTCTTCTAAATGAGCTCCCCAAACTGGAAGCCACTTACAGAAGTGGGAGCGGGTACCTGTCAATTTTGGTTACCCCCCCAAAAAGGTGCCAGTTGGGTCCTTAACCACTTGCCGGCCAGGCACTTATACCCCCTTCCTTACCAGGCCAATTTTCAGCTTTCAGCGTTGCCACACTAAATGACAATTGCGCGGTCATGCAACATTGTACTCATGTGAAATTTTTATCATTTTTGTCACACAAATAGAGCTTTCTTTTGGTGGTCTTTACTCCCCGTTGGCTGTTTTATTTTTAGCGCTATAAACAAAAAAATAGCAAAACATTTGAAAAAAAAAGTTCTTTGTTTCTATTATAAAATTTTGCAAATTGAAGGTAATTTTTCTCCTTCACTGATGTGCGTTGATGAGGCGGCACTGATGGGCACTGATAGGCAGCACTGATGGGCACTGATAGGCAACACTGATTACACGGATTAGAGACTAACCGTTTTTATATTTCATGTATGCACTTTGAAACGTCAACTTGGGACATTTATCACATCTATACTCCACCATACGCCTCAGTGCGTGTATTTATTTATGTCACTATAATTGATATGGAGATCATAGTTGGTCACTTTTATATTATCCATTGTATCTAGATACATTTCATTCATGATATTTATGATTTTACATTTTTTCATACCTTTAGCGCTGCATGTGTTTTATTTATTATTGATTAGAGGGTTTTGAGGTTCTTACCTTTCATGCCAACTACTCCATTTCTATGTTTATCCAGCGCTCATTTTATCTTGTTGGATGAGGTAGCACTGATGAGCTGGCACTGTTAGGCGGCACTGATAATGGGTACTGATGATGGGTACTGATAGTCACTGATAGGCAGCACTGCTGGGCACTGACTGGTGACACTGCTGGGCAAAGGTG
This sequence comes from Staurois parvus, assembly GCF_062004578.1. Classification (NCBI taxonomy): domain Eukaryota; kingdom Metazoa; phylum Chordata; class Amphibia; order Anura; family Ranidae; genus Staurois; species Staurois parvus. The sequence continues at coordinate 339,733 of NW_028318677.1, read as the reverse complement.
GGTGGCACTGCTGGGCACTTGTGGGTGGAACTGGTGGGTGGCGCTGATGGGCACCGATCCTCAGGGCACTGATGATCCCTCCTCTGACAACTGCCGGCGGTACTTTCCTCATGCTCTGACAGGGTGAGGAAAGTGCAGTCTAGAACCGGCAATTGCATTTCCCGATGACCAGCGTGTCATAGGACACAACAATCACGGAGATCGCCAGGTGTGCGCCCCCAGGGGCATGCAAAAGAGCGCATTCTGGGAGGACGTCATATGACAGCCTCCCAGAACTGGTCGGCCACAGTGCAGTCATCATTTGGCTACCTGCAGTCGGCAACTAGTTAAAGCAGGACTTCCCCTTTTGGGTGGAGCTCTGCTTTAACTTCAGCAAGAGATAACAGTGCTATAGTATCAAGGGAGGAGTGAATGTAGAGACTGAAACATGTTATATACTCTATAATATCATTTCTGGTACTCTCACAGTGGGAGTATAGATTTAGTACTTCAAACTGTATGCAGATACCAGTGGCAGACGAGTGGGTGACCTGTCCGCCTCACTGAAAATTCAAACTGATAGTGTAGGTTCCCCAATTGGGAAAACCCTCATAAGGGATAAAGAGCTAATGAGAGGAAAGGTGAAAAGGAAGAGAGCAATGGAGAGATAAGAGCAAGAGTAGTGAAGAAAGGGGTACAGATAATGGGGGAGGAGAGGAGGTCCCCAGGGGGGGAGGGTGTGTGCCTGTATAGAGCAGCAACTGAGTAGTGGGTTACCTAATGGACTCAGGACTACAAAGAGAGTAAGGTTTCATCAGAGTTTGAGGGTAGGAAATGGTCAACCCATGGTTGCCATAGTTGTTCATTTTTATGCACTCTGTCTAATAGGACGGCTTCTACTTTGACATGTATCGTGGCTCGAGCGACACTATTCTTAGTTTCAGTGGTATTGAGGTGGGGGGATTTCCAGGCCTTCGCTATGGTTTGCTAAGCCGTGGTGGTGACCTACAGGAGTAGTTTGAATTGCCAGTGTGTCACTTCTTGGGCCTTATGCAAGTAAAGGAATGGACGCTGGTCAACTGACCCCAGTGCAGTGTTGAGGAATGGCCTCACCTGCCATTCTAGCCACGCCCTCTGATGCATTTCACCCCACCCACTAGGACTTGGTCACACTGCATCCATCCCGTTACTTGTATTGGCTGACACTGGAATCGCTCTGACTCATGCTCCCTTCTTCTCACTTGCCGGTGGGGTGATCCCTTTCCTTCCATCCATAGCTTGGAGACACACCATAAGGTATACTTCTTGGGGCTTGTTATTAAATGAGGCAGTGGCCGGATGGATATATATACTGTAACTTCTTCATAAAGAACTGTAGGCATATGGAATATTTTGCACCAATACATTTGAACAACTGGGCAGGTCCACCAAATGTGGATACCTGCTTCAGAGCAGCCACATAAACAAGTCAGGGATTAGGGATGGATTTAGCGATCCGGGCAGGGACCAGGTACCAGTGCATGAGAGTGCTGTGGTTAGTCTCCATAGCAACTATATTTTGGGAGGAGGATTTTGCAGCAGACCATATGTCTGCCCAATCGCTTTCAAATGAAGATTTAAATCCCATTCCCACTTGGATGTATATGGTAAGGAAGTGTAAAGTGGTGGAGCTGGTAACTGTGCATATAAGGTGGAAATCAAAAGTCTGGCATGGGGGTCACATTTACATATGTGTCCAAACCTAGTCATGTCTAGGACAGAGGTGTTCATGTGTAAGTGGGAGCAATACAAGTGTTTGATCTGAAGATATCTAAAAATTTCAGAGGTAGAGATTTTGTTGGAGTCACATAGGGTTTGGAAGGGTATAAAGGAGTCTGGTGTTGAACTAGACTAGCTCTAGGACAAGCATGAAAAGAAGATGGAGGCATCCATGCCGGATAAAAGCCTGGATGGAGGAGGTATGCCATGAGTGGGTTATGGGGTGACTGTAAGGTGTATCAGAACTTTAGACTGTCCCAGATAGATGGGTAGTGTTGAGTAATTGGGTGTTGGAGTGAGCGACGGTCTCTTGGGTGTAGCCATAGTAAATTTGCAACTGATGAGGGGATACAATCTACTGATTCTATAGTGACCCATAGGAGGGGGTCACTTTTACTGCATGATATTTAGGGAGTTGAGCAAGATGTGCAGCTTGGAAATATTTAGCAAAGTTAGGAAGCCCCAGACCACTCTAAGTTTCGGTAAGATACGGATGGACTGGGGTAGATGCAGTTTAACAGTGCCCCATACATAAGTGGTGGCATGACACTGTAATATGCAGAGGAAACAGGAAGGTATATTGTGACGGAGGGTAGGCAGGACAGAACACGCAAGGCAGATGGCAAACACAGAAAGCTTTATTAATACAAATGGTAGTCACTCAATAGGGGATTGCAAGGGGGGTGGCAGTGCCCAGTATGGGAAATAGCAAGGAGAGGACCCAAAATAATTGTAGTCCAGCCCCAGGGGCAAAGTTAAAATCTCTACAGCAGTTTGTAATCCAAACAGGGAGGTGGAGAGGGAGTACAAGAACAGTTCAGGGAAAACAGGGGAGCATTCACTCACAGATCAGACAGGGGTGCCCGGGTCCACAGGGGAGCAAGGCAGTATGACATCAAGTACTTGCCCTGAAACCGGAGTATGCGTGGCATAGTCCATGGTAATAATCCCCCCGAGTCCTAGATGCCTGCAGAAGGCAGCTGGTGTAGTTCTCCCCCTATCCTTGGGGCTTGCAGAGTGGCAGCTTGTGGAGGTCTCCCCCTTCTCTGGGGCTTGCGGTGGGCAGCTGGCGTGGTTCTCCCTCTTAGCTTTGGGGTGTGCAGAGCGGCAGCTCCCCTTATCCGTTGGGGGGGTCTATGCAGAGTGGCCACAAGAGTCCCGTCTCATCTGGGATCCCTCGGTGGCTTGGCAGCGAAATGGATGACCGGGAAGAGCCTGTCATCGGTCTCTTAAACCGATGCAGGACGCTTCCTGGTCGTCCTGGCAATGGTGGGCGGGCCGTGGGCAGTGAGCCTCGTTGCTCAGCAAAGAGGCACGCCCCCCTGGACACGGAGCGCAGCCTTTGTCCGGTGGCATCCGCAAGAGCGGGAACTCCCTGTGCATGCAGTGCAGATGTCGGGACAGTGCGGCGTCATTCTGACACCGCGGTCCAGAACCTCTCCGCAGGGTGTTCGTACCTCTCCGCAGAGAGGTGTGAACCTCACTATCTTTTCCCCTAATGCCTCGCTGGATGGGGAGAAGATAGTGGCGGAGGTGAGAGGAGCCGCACCTCTTGTCCTGCGTGGCTCGGCTTCAAAAAGCCGCGGCAGGACGAGAGGCAGCAAGGGGGGAAGGTCATCCTGACAGGGGGGAAACAACTACTGAAATGGGAGCTGAGCTTTATTAATTAAATTACAATGTGCTAAGGGAATTGGGGGAAACTGGCTAATGAAATTGGGACTGGAATGCACTTTATTTGAGGGGCTGAAATGTACTATATTTGGGAGGGAGATATAACAGATTTGGGCACCCTGGCAGCACCTATATTGTGACATTATACAGTTGCAAGAAAAAGTATGTGAACCCCTTGGGAATACGTGGAGTTTTGCATGAATTGGGCATAAAATGTGCTCTGAACGTCATCTAAATCACAACAATAGAAGAACACAGTCTGCTGAACATAATACTACACAAACATTAGATGTTGCCATGGTTTGATTGCACATAACATGTAAACATTCACAGTGCAGGGAGGAAAAAGTATGTGTACCTTTGGACTTAATAACTGGTTGACCCTCCTTTGGCAGCAATACCCTCAACCAAACGTTTCCTGTAGTTACAGATCAGACCTGCACAACGATCTGGAGTCATTTTGGATCACTCCTCTTCACAAAACTGTTTCAGTGTAGCAATATTCTTGGGATGTCTGGTGTGAATCGCTCTCTTAAGGTCATGCCACAGCATTTCAATGGGGTTGAGGTCAGGACTCTGACTGGGCCACTCCAGAAGGCATATTCTGTGCTGTTGCAGCCATTGTTTTGTTGAATTACTTGTATGCTTTGGGTCATTGTCCTGTTGCATCACCCATCCTCTGCGGAGCTTCAGTTGGCGGACAGATGGTCGTACGTTTTCCTGCAAAATGTCTTGATAAACTCTGGAATTCATTTTCCAGTCAATGACAACAATCCATCCAGGCCCTGAGGCAGCAAAGCAGCCCCAAACCATGATGCCCCCTCCGCCATGTTTCACAGTGGGGATGAGGTTTTGATGTTGGTGTGCTGTGCCTTTTTTTCTCCACACATAGTGTTGTGTGTTCTTCCCAAATAACTCAATCTTGGTTTCATCTGTCCACAGTATATTTTGCCAGTAGTGCTGTGGAACATCCAGGTGCTCTTTTGCAAACTAAAAATTGTGCTGCAATATTCTTTTTGGACAGCAATGGCTTCCTCCGTGGTGTCCTCCCATGTACTCCATTCTTGTTTAATGTTTTCCTTATTGTAGATGTGTCAACAAAAATGTTAGCATGTGCCAGAGATTTCTGTAGGTCTTTAGCTGACACTCTGGGATTCTTCTTTACCTCATGCAGCATTCTGCGCTGTGCTCTTGCAGTCATTTTTACAGGACGACCACGCCTAGGAAGAGTAGCAACAGTGCTAAACTTTCTCCATTTGTAGACAGTTTGTCTTACTGTGGACACATGAACATCAAGGCTCAAGGAGATACTTTTCTAACCCTTTCCAGCTTCATGCAAGTCAACAATTCTTGATGGTAGGTCTTCTGAGAGCTCTTTTCTGCGAGGCATGGTTCACATCAGACAGTGCTTCTTGAAACCAGTAAACCCAAAACAGGTGTGTGTTTTTTAAGGGCAGGACAGCTGTCAGCAACACATCCAATATCATCACACTGATTGGAGTCAAGGTTGGCTCACTCCTGGCTCCAATTAGCTCTGGGAGAAGTCATTAAGCTAGGGCCTCACATACTTTTTTCTCCCCGCACTGTGAATGTTTACATGTTATGTGCAATTAAACCATGGCAACATCTAATGTTTGTGTAGTATTATGTTCAGCAGACTGTGTTCTTCTATTGTTGTGACTTAGATGACATTCAGAGCACATTTTATGCCCAATTCATGCAAAACTCCACGTAATCCCAAGGGGTTCACATACTTTTTCTTGCAAATATATATGGGTAGGACCCAAAAAAGGTATAATATTTTGGGCAGAATTGTCATTTTTTACAACCGTGATACAACCCATCCATGAGAGGGGTAGTTTGGACCAGGATGTCATAAGATTGGTAAGGTGTGTTAACATAGGAGGGTAGTTAGCAGAGTATAGAATATTGAGGTCTGTCATCAGCTTGGGTCCTAAATCAGGAATATATTAACTGGACCAAGAGAAGGGTGGAGGACGTTGTAGTTGTGACACGGTTAGGGAGGGTAGAGAGATATTAAGAGCTGTAGACTTTTTGGGATTCACAACCAGGTCCAAAATCACTGCAAATTGGTCCAGGCATTGGAGAAGGTTGGGTACTGAGATCAAAAGGAGAAGACATGAAGAGGAGATTGTCATCAGAGAAAAAGCATAACTTATGATGATGACCGCCAAGTTCTAATCCTTTAATATTTGTGTTAGTTCTTATCAGCTGTGCTAAAGGTTCATTCGCTAGAGTGAAAAGGAGGGGGGGGGGAGGGGCAGCCTTGCCTCATTCCCCTTTGTATGGAAAAAAAGTCTGACTTGTAACCCACGTATCTCAAGTAAGCCCTTGGGGAGGTGTAAAGGGGTGATATCCATTGGAGTCAAAGGCTTTTTTATGTCTAAGGAAAGGAAACAGCCGGGTATGCGGCGTATGCAAGCTGCATGTTCTAGCAAAATCACTCTGTGGTCTCGGCTTGGCAGAGGGGGGTTAAAACCCATCTGATCCTTGTGTATCAAGGTGCCTATGATGGAGTTCAGCCATGCAGATAGGATTTTTCTAGGATTTTAACATCCAAGTTAAGAAGGGAGATTGGTGTGTAATGAAGCCATGTGGTGTGATCTGATTGGGGTTCAGGTAGCATAGAAATGACTGCTGTTAGGGAGTCTGAGCAGAAAGAATAACCTTTGAGTAAGGCATTAAATGCATTAACCAATAAAGGTGGAAGGAGGTTAGTAAATATTTGGAATATAGGGCTATAATCTGTCTGGGTCAGGCCGCTTATTAGACTTTAGGGACTTGATGGAGTTCGGGACCTCAAGTTCTGTAATAGGTGTTTCCAGGGAAGAACATTGAGAAGCTGAGAGTGTTGGTAGAGATAGGCTTGAGAAAAGTCCAGTGGCCTGCGATTCATCATAGGAGCCGGTCTCAGAGTATAATTCTGCTAGATGTTTGTGGAAGACCTGTAATATTTTATTAGGATGGCTGGTGTGTGAAGTTTTTGTAATCTTTAAATAGACAAGTCTGTGTGTGTGGTCTGAGGTTCGCAGTCCCAGGGCTAGAAAAGTGTCAGGTTTGTTTGCGTTCATATAATGTTCATGCCTGGATTGGTGTAGAACTTTTTCATCTGATTCTTTCAAGAAAACATCTATTTCTAGCCTGGTCTTGTCCAGGACAATCTATGAGAAGGTGAGGGGTGTGATTGGAAGGCTTTGTTGGCCTGATGAAATGAGGTTTCTAAGCGGTGATGGATTGCTCGCTGTCCTTTCTTGAGATGTGAGGCTTGGCTGATACAGGCTCCCCTAATTACAGACTTATGGGCTTCCCAAAAGGTCAGGAGAGAGATGTCATCAGTTGTGTTATGTGTCAGGTATTCTTTGATGGCTAGTTCAATGTCCAGTCTGTGGGATGGGTGGGCCATTTAGACTCCATGTAGTGCTAGTTTGTTGGGATACTAAGGAGGAGAGGGTCAAGAGGACAGCTTTGTGACCAGTCCAGGGGTAAGGTTTGATGGTTCAGGATAGGAGGGCTGGGGACATACCTCTAGTCAGAAATATATGGTCAATGTGGGAGAAAGATTTATGTGGATATGAGTAGTATGTATAGTGTCTTCTAGCTGGGTTAGCTTCTTGCCATGCGTCTATGAGAGAGCGTTGTTGGAGTTGTTGCTGGAAGGAGGATGTGGATGGATAAGAGGTTATGGGGGATTTGTCTAAAAAGGGATAAACTAGCTGATTGGAATTGCCACATAGTAAAAGTGTACCTAATTTATGGGCATCTATTACTTGTAGCAAATGGGAGTTAGGACTGTAATTGGGGTATAGTATGAAGCTACAGTGATCTCTGAGTCAAGGAGGTGACCCACTAGAAAATATAACGGCCCTCTGGGTCCCAGATCTCTTCTTGGGGTGTAAAGGGAGTAGAGCAGTGGAAAGCTTTGAGTACACCTGTGTGTTTAGTTGCGGCAGAAACCATATAAACCTGTGGGTAGGAAGAGCTGAGATATTTCTGCATATGGCTGGCAGTGAAATGAGTCTCCTGCAGGCACACCACATGTGCTTTGGCATGGGCAAAGGATTTGAAGGCCTTAATTTTTTTATTCCCCGAACATTCAGGGTAAGTATATTTATTGGAGCCATGATAAAGGACAGATGCAAAGCTGATTGTAGGTGTCGCATCATGGTGACATCATCACTCCTGGGACAGGAATAAGAGAAAGAAAGAAGAGAAAAGTGGGGGAAGCAAGGTTAGTAAAGAGAGAGAAATGTCTGACAAAACAGGTCAGGAGGCCAAAAGGCCATGATGTGAAAACAGGTAGGTTGTCCATCTGTCTATGTCATTGGGATATAAACGGACAGGAAAAAAAAGGCCTGGGCAGGCCCAACTCAGGGCTACCAAGGAAAATGTGGGGGAGCAGTGAACATCTTCAGAAGCCACAGAGGCCAAAAAACAGGATATTAAACATCTGTTGTATAGAGGAGTCAGGCCAAGGATAGACTATTGGGAATACGATGTCAGCCTGCAGATATAAGCAGTTGGTAAGTGTATGCATTGTTCAAAGAGGCTATGCTTGGCTGGGTATCATGGGCATTACACAGCATTAGACCACAGCTGGATGAAAGGGTGATCCGTTTGTTATTTTGTTGTCCAGCTATTAGTAGAAGGTTTAGCTAACAGCATTGAGCTGTTAGTTGCAAAAATTGTAGAATTATACTAAATATATATTTTTTTGTTTACAAACTTTTTTTATTTTTTAAGAAATAGACTTCAAAATGGCATTAAAACTTCAAATAGAATATACAAGAGAAACAAGGAACAACTGCAGTATTCATTTCAAAGGTGAAATTATGTAGAATAAAGGGAAAAAGAGAAAAGAAATTAAGTACATGAGCAATATAGGTAGAGAGGTAGGCAGAGTTATAAAACGACCAACAAAGTAACTCAATCAATCAAAGCATAAATGGTCCTTATTGATCTAGTAAATGCCTGTGAGTTCTCCAAAGTTCCCTTTTCTGTCAAATAAATGCATCTTATCCAATAGAGTATAATGAATTCTCTCCATGAGCATCACCGCATCAACTCTGCAGAACTGTGGTCAATGGTACTGTGAGGGATTTCCAATGTAGGGCAATAGCCCATAGGGTGGATATACAAATGCTATGGATTAGCCTCATAACCTCAGTCTGAACTCCCGAGATAGGGGCTCCCAGTAGGCAGGACTGCACAGACAGATGCACCGGAGCACCTGCCACTGCAGAGGCAACTTCAGAAATTTTGTGCCACACCAATGAGAGGCTTGGGCAGGCCCAAAATATATGCACTAGAGTACCAGCAAGGCCACAGCCCCGGAAACAAAGGTGGGACGTCCCTGGATACATGGCGTGTAGTCTAGATGGGGTATGATACCATCTGGTTATTACTTTGTGGGCCGTCTCACGGACAGAAAGATCTAGAGCTCTTACACACATTATCCACCATGGAATCCCAATCCTCATCAGAAAAAGTGACATCACTATCAGCCTCCCATTTCTGTCTATAAAGAGGGGGTGAGGGAAAGAAAGTAACCAAAAATTGGCGATACAAATCTGAAATAAGACCCCTGCCCCTAGGAGAGTCACGGCTAATACGTTCAAAAAATGAAATCGGAGATGAAGGCGTAAGAACAAAATGTGAATTAAAAAATGTCTAATCTGTCGATAATGATAATATTCACAAAGCGGAATATCAAAAAGTATGCGTAGCATCTCAAAAGTGATACAAGATCCTCCTCTCTGAAAGTCAGATAACCTAATAAAGGACCTATGTCAAGGATTTGTCAACGATCACCCTGTCACGTGTCCCCCACACGCCGCGCCCACAGCGACTAGCTAACCGAGACGCACGCGTGCGGCCGCGACAGGGTGGTAAAGAGGGGATAATAAAGGGGATTTACACTTAAATATCTAAAACCGTATATAAGATCAGCCGTGATACCTTTTCACAGCCCGCACTACCTCTGGCCACCACCAGATGGAGACTCCACTCCAATCCAGCTGGTCGACCACACACTGGCAGATACGATCTTACATACAACCTGGTGCCATGATTAGAGTTGAGGACCAGCTTAGTAATCACACACCCTTCTAAGGTCCCTTCAGGTATCCTAGCTTGAACCTCGGTGTTGATAAGTAGAGATGAGCGGATCGAACATGGCGAAGTGGAATTCGTTTCGAAGATTGGGAAATATTCGATTCGTGACGAATCCGAAGATTAGCCAACTTCGGATGCACAAATCAAATTTTTCCAAAAATGGCGGCGACATGTGTGGCGACGGAGCGGGGATCTCTGGGAATGCGCGCAGACAAGGCGCGCTGACCCATAATGCATTCATTCATGACATATGATCACATTAGCCAATCAGCAGCCAGCCAGCCAGCACTGTGTAATGGTGGAGCTATAAATCGCGGCCATCTTAGAATTCTCCATTAGCCTCCGGTCATTCAAGAGAGACAGACCTGTGTGTATTAGGGACAGAGTTAGGGCCACAGAGACTTTAGGGCCACAGAATCGTTACTCAGGGACACAGAATTGTTACTCAGGGACACAGAATCGTTACTCAGGGACACAGAATCGTTACTCAGGGACACAGAATCGTTACTCAGGGACACAGAATCGTTACTCAGGGACACATAATTGTTACTCAGGGACACAGAATCATTGAATTAAAGAGTATGTCAGACAACACGCAGAGGAGTGGCAGAGGAGGCAATGTTTCAGAAGCGAGCAGACGTGGCAGCAGAGGAAGGGGTCGAGGCAGCACTAGTCGCAGCCAGAGGCCAGTGCTCCCGGTGTCATCCAGCGGTCGTGTCTCCACCGACAACCCTGCCGTCATCGATTGGTTGGCTCGGTCGTCTTCCTCTTCCCAGGTCACCTCTGACACCTACAGCCAACGGTCGGTGGGTACGTCAGACACAACCGTTAGTTGGCATGGCCCGGGACCAAGCCCACTGAAATCACGTGTCCTCTACCTGCCCCTGTCCTTTGCTGTTCCCTCACCAAGCGAAGTATTGCATGCTGTGGGCTCAGCCCCACTGTACAGTGAGGAAGAGCTAACAGAGGGCGGTCAGGAACGGGGGGAGACATCCGCCTCTTCAGCAGCCAGGCGAAGAAGTACTGGCGAGGAGAGTGGCTCGGTAGCCGGTCTAGAGACAGGTCTGTCTCCTGACCCACACGCAGCCGAGGGGGCTAGTAGTGAGGCGGAGACCCTAATTGATGATGATGAGGCTGATCGCACTTGGCAGCCTCGTCGTCATCAGGCTATTGCTTCCGCATCATCAGGAGAAGAGGGTGCCAGCTTGCCAGCGAGCAAAACAGTCGGTGGGTTGCCCAGGAGGCAGCAGGGTCGCAGCAGTGTCAGTGGAGGCAAACGGCCACGGAGTAGAGCACCAGCTCCACTGCAGCCTACCACCACGGCCAGTAGTGGTGCCGGTGTGCACGGAGGAAGTAGCAGTCAGCCAGTGAGGAGTAGCGGGGGCAAAGTTTCCTACTCGGCGGTGTGGCAATTTTTCGTCAAGCCGCCCGAGGAAGTAAACGTAGCCGTATGTCGACTATGTGGCCAGAAAGTCAAGCGTGGCCAGGGGGCCCATGTTGGGACTACAGCGTTGCGTCAGCATATGCAGCGTCGCCATTCGGTGGCCTGGGAAAACCGTGATAAAGATACGGCGGTTCTGCCTGCCCTAGCCCCCGCTCCATCACCCGCTCCGTTACTTGCTCCGTCACCCGGCGTCAATCGCCCTCTATCAGCCAGTCAAGGCTCCAACACCTCTGCTGAGGGGAGTTGTCACTCGTTGGCATCTTCCGCTCGTTCAGATGCTCCTTCTCCTGCTACTCCCTCTTCACGGATTCCGTCAGCAGTCTTTCTTGGAATCCGTTTCCAAGAGACAACAGTTTGCGAGCACGCACCCGACGGTGCAAAAGCTGAACGTCCTCCTGTCCAAGTTGCTGGTGCTGCAGTCCCTCCCTTTCCAAGTGGTGGACTCAGCACCTTTCCGAGAAATGATGGCTTGTGCCGAGCCGCGGTGGAGAGTGTCTCCTCACACTGCTGGTGGGTTCCATTTTGTCATAGGGTGCTGTATGGCCTCCCATTGCTGCTGCCAGGCCCGTAATCTGCCATGGGCCCCCGTACCGACTCCTCATGCATGCTGCTGCCAGGCCCGTAATCTGTCATGGGCCCCTGTACCGCCTCCTCATGCTGCTGCCAGGTCCAGAGTGTGTCATGGGTCCCTGTACGGCCTCCCATTGCTGCTGTCTCCATCGCCACACTCTGCCATGTGCCACTTTCAGGTCTCCTCACACTGCTGGTGGGTTCCATTTTGTCATAGGGTGCTGTATGGCCTCCCATTGCTGCTGCCAGGCCCGTAATCTGCCATGGGCCCCCGTACCGACTCCTCATGCATGCTGCTGCCAGGCCCGTAATCTGTCATGGGCCCCTGTACCGCCTCCTCATGCTGCTGCCAGGTCCAGAGTGTGTCATGGGTCCCTGTACGGCCTCCCATTGCTGCTGTCTCCATCGCCACACTCTGCCATGTGCCACTTTCAGGTCTCCTCACACTGCTGGTGGGTTCCATTTTGTCATAGGGTGCTGTATGGCCTCCCATTGCTGCTGCCAGGCCCGTAATCTGCCATGGGCCCCCGTACCGACTCCTCATGCATGCTGCTGCCAGGCCCGTAATCTGTCATGGGCCCCTGTACCGCCTCCTCATGCTGCTGCCAGGTCCAGAGTGTGTCATGGGTCCCTGTACGGCCTCCCATTGCTGCTGTCTCCATCGCCACACTCTGCCATGTGCCACTTTCAGGTCTCCTCACACTGCTGGTGGGTTCCATTTTGTCATAGGGTGCTGTATGGCCTCCCATTGCTGCTGCCAGGCCCGTAATCTGCCATGGGCCCCCGTACCGACTTCTCATGCTGCTGCCAGGCCCGTAATCTGTCATGGGCCCCTGTACCGCCTCCTCATGCTGCTGCCAGGTCCAGAGTGTGTCATGGGTCCCTGTACGGCCTCCCATTGCTGCTGTCTCCATCGCCACACTCTGCCATGTGCCACTTTCAGGTCTCCTCACACTGCTGGTGGGTTCCATTTTGTCATAGGGTGCTGTATGGCCTCCCATTGCTGCTGCCAATCCCGTAATCTGCCAGGGGCCCCCGTACCGACTCCTCATGCATGCTGCTGCCAGGCCCGTAATCTGTCATGGGCCCCTGTACCGCCTCCTCATGCTGCTGCCAGGTCCAGAGTGTGCATGGGTCCCTGTACGGCCTCCCATTGCTGCTGTCTCCATCGCCACACTCTGCCATGTGCCACTTTCAGGTCTCCTCACACTGCTGGTGGGTTCCATTTTGTCATAGGGTGCTGTATGGCCTCCCATTGCTGCTGCCAGGCCCGTAATCTGCCATGGGCCCCGTACCGACTCCTCATGCTGCTGCCAGGCCCGTAATCTGTCATGGGCCCCTGTACCGCCTCCTCATGCTGCTGCCAGGTCCAGAGTGTGTCATGGGTCCCTGTACGGCCTCCCATTGCTGCTGTCTCCATCGCCACACTCTGCCATGTGCCACTTTCAGGTCTCCTCACACTGCTGGTGGGTTCCATTTTGTCATAGGGTGCTGTATGGCCTCCCATTGCTGCTGCCAGGCCCGTAATCTGCCATGGGCCCCCGTACCGACTCCTCATGCTGCTGCCAGGCCCGTAATCTGTCATGGGCCCCTGTACCGCCTCCTCATGCTGCTGCCAGGTCCAGAGTGTGTCATGGGTCCCTGTACGGCCTCCCATTGCTGCTGTCTCCATCGCCACACTCTGCCATGTGCCACTTTCAGGTCTCCTCACACTGCTGGTGGGTTCCATTTTGTCATAGGGTGCTGTATGGCCTCCCATTGCTGCTGCCAGGCCCGTAATCTGCCATGGGCCCCCGTACCGACTCCTCATGCATGCTGCTGCCAGGCCCGTAATCTGTCATGGGCCCCTGTACCGCCTCCTCATGCTGCTGCCAGGTCCAGAGTGTGTCATGGGTCCCTGTACGGCCTCCCATTGCTGCTGTCGCCATCGCCACACTCTGCCATGTGCCACTTTCAGGTCTCCTCACACTGCTGGTGGGTTCCATTTTGTCATAGGGTGCTGTATGGCCTCCCATTGCTGCTGCCAGGCCCGTAATCTGCCATGGGCCCCCGTACCGACTCCTCATGCTGCTGCCAGGCCCTTAATCTGTCATGGGCCCCTGTACCGCCTCCTCATGCTGCTGCCAGGTCCGTAATCTGTCATGGGCCCCTGTACCGCCTCCTCATGCTGCTGCCAGGTCCAGAGTGTGTCATGGGTCCCTGTACGGCCTCCCATTGCTGCTGTCTGCATCGCCACACTCTGCCATGTGCCACTTTCAGGTCTCCTCACACTGCTGGTGGGTTCCATTTTGTCATAGGGTGCTGTATGGCCTCCCATTGCTGCTGCCAGGCCCGTAATCTGCCATGGGCCCCCGTACCGACTCCTCATGCTGCTTCCAGGCCCGTAATCTGTCATGGGCCCCTGTACCGCCTCCTCATGCTGCTGCCAGGTCCAGAGTGTGTCATGGGTCCCTGTACGGCCTCCCATTGCTGCTGTCTCCATCGCCACACTCTGCCATGTGCCACTTTCAGGTCTCCTCACACTGCTGGTGGGTTCCATTTTGTCATAGGGTGCTGTATGGCCTCCCATTGCTGCTGCCTCCATCGCCACACTGTGGCTCCACACTCTGGTTTTGGCCCCGTGACTGCCCAAATGAGTGAAGTGTGCGGTGATTCTAAGATCGAGGGCACTCATCTGCATGTCATACTGACTGACAGTATTATTTCTCTTCCCCAGCAGACTCCAAGGGCATTTAAATTAAAGGTACAGTGTTCTGCACTAATATAAAGGCTCTCTGAAGCCTAGAAACACCCTTTTATAAGTTAAATTCGCAGCGAATATATTCGCCTCGAATCAAATTTATTCCGCGAATTCGGCGAATCAGCCGAATCGAATTTTTGAATACTTCGCTTATCTCTATTGATAAGCCTTCCACTGTCCACACACCCCCGCACCAGACGCACCACAAAGGTAGCCTGCCACCACCCAACAGTTTATCTGCAGAATGGTCTGTTGAGACACCCCACACACAGATCTCCGTCTGGCCGATCTGTTACCTTTGCAATCTGCGTGCAATCTGCCTACTCACACTGAAGTTGCATACAGATTGGCAATGAGCTTAACCGAGCATTTTAAAGGCACTAAAATACAATACAATCTAGTCTCTCCAATCTAGTCTCTCCGGAGATATGAGCACGAGCTTAAATACACAGAAGTTCACTAATTAATTTTAAGATTTAATTTCCCAAAAGTGGGCGGGGCATAAAATATGTACAAAATATAACAAGTTACAGAAAATACAAAAGATATAAGAAGACACACAAATGACTAATTACTATAAAATAAAAAGGGAATAAAAAGACAAAATAACACTTTACCCTGCGGCTGGAGCAAGCCAGAAACTTAGCAATCCATTGGTCGATCGAACCAGCTCCGTACGGATCACAAATGTCCAAATGTCCGTGTACACAATTAATTGGGATTAGGACATGGGCGGGACATTAGTCTTCGGCCAATTGACCCTGGGGGAGGTGGTCCTGACCTGCCCACAAGAGGTACTGTGTATGGACCTGCCCAAGTTCAATTGGGCCAAGACTGGCATAAACACCAAGTCGGGGATTGGATTTCTGACACCAGCGCGTCAGCCCGATCGCAACAGTACCAAACACCATCAGACTGTCGCACCCCCGCGTCATCTAATCATTCCATGCATTTTCCTGGCTTTCTCCCCAAGCCACAAATATGATTTTCATATGCAAATGCAGCGCACAGAATGGCCTACAAGAAGGGAGTATGTTCACCTCTCTGCAACTAATATTTTAGCTTTTATGAGAGATGAAACATCCTTCTCTGATGTATGATGTACTTAAAGAGCTTTCCACATAAGGCAGACAGTCTGTCTGCTGTCCTTCATCCAAACCTGTTTTCCCAGAAAGTGATAACCTGATTGACACACAAAAGGTGTCACCTCCAGGAACCTGGCTTTAGACTAATTTATGCTAATTGATGCTAAATGATGATTGAGTCTGTAAGGCCTATTGAGTAATTGTGTATACATACACCTCTGTATCCCAGATCAATTGATGACCCCTTGTTTGTACCATCTATTCATTTCACTACTGCCCAGGGGCTCAATACACATCCTTAATTTCCAGACTGTTCCTGCACACACCTTTACAATGAAAGGGCGTCACATAATCTAATCTACTCAACCTGTCATGGCTATGATACCATATTTCCACTCAAATCTTGCATGTCCGTTACAATAAATTTTACATGTCCGTTACAACCTATCATACCACCAACGGAATACCTGTGAAGATGAGAATGCTGTAATAAAATTTGGGTCACCAAAAAATGATGAACCTGGTGAGACAGAGGAGACAAGATTCAATTTAAGTTTATAACGGGACCAAAACATCAATGATTGGGCAACAATGGAGTTATAGAGCAATAACGAGCGGGGGTGGAAATTTTGGACCATAATACACCTGGTAAATAGAACGGATGTGTAGACTGAGATTCAAATCTGATCCATGGGACCTGGGAAGTAATAGTCACCCATTGTGATAGCTCTGCGAAATGGGCTGACAGGTAGTAAAGCCAGAAATTGGGGAGACCTAGGCCTCCCGCCCATTGTGACCGGTAGAGGACCGATGAAGTAAAACAAGGGCGTTTGTAACGCCAAATAAAATTATTAATAATCCGTTGAAAGTGATCTAAGAACGTTTTTGAGACAGGGATTGGGAGTGATCTAAATAAAGTAATTTAGGGAAGACATTCATTGTTACTGCCGTGACTCTGCCCAAGAATGAGATAGGGGATCCATGCCAGATCTTCAATAGAGGTGAGAGGCGTGACACACATGGTGGCCAATTAGCAGCAAATAATTTTGAGTATCTGGGGGTGAGGTTTATACCTAGGTATGAAATCTGATCTGTGGCCCAACGAAATGGAAAAGAATTGCGGAGAGATGCACCCAGGGAATCAGGAACATTAATAGGCAGAACTACTGATTTAGTAAAATGTACAGTAAGACCTGATACTGTTACAAAGTCATTCAATAATGAGCAGAAGTCAGGCAATGACACCAACAGTTTAGTAAGGAAAAGCATAACATCATCTGCATACATACAAATTGTGAAATGTGAACCAATAATGGGGAACCAGAAATGTCTGAGTGTGATTATTGCAATTGCCAAGGGTTCCAAAACAAGCGCCAATAATAAGGGTGAAAGAGGACAACCCTGACGGGTACCTCCGCCTAGTGTACAAAATACAGAATTGCAGCCTGGAAGTCTTATTCTTGTTTTGGGGGGAGTCATACAAAGCATGTACACCAGACAGAAATTCATCACTAAAGCCCATCTTCTGCAGTAATGAAAACAAGTATGGCCAGAGGACACTATCAAAGGCCTTGTTAATGTCCCGGCTCAGCAACAAAACTTCTTTAGAATGCAAATTGGCGTCCTAAATAACATTTAATGTGAGAGGAATATTGTCCGTGATAAGTCTGCCTGGGATAAATCCTGTTTGCTCCGGTGAGACCAAAGAGGAGATAATAGGGCCAACCGATCTGCCAGAATGCGGCTAAATATTTTCAGATCATTGTTCATCACTGAGATTGGTCTATAGTTTTGAGGTAAATGATGGTCTTTCAGGGGTTTAGGTAATAGAGACAGGTTAGCCAAGAGTATCTCCTCAGGAAACCTACCGCCCTGCAAAACATCATTGAATAATGACATCAAAAAGGGAGCCAATGTAGGAGCAAAATGTTTATAATAACTGGCCGTGAACCCATCAGGGCCGGTGCTGTGGAAGTTCTGAGTGCGCTAATCACACAGGATATTTCCTTCAAAGTGCATGGGGCATTGAGAGAGGATATCTGAGAGGGTGAGAGAACAGGGAGGGTATAGAATCAAGCCACGAGCCATTTGAGGAAGCAGAAGTTGGTTGCGGGGGAGCTAATAGGGTGGAATAAAAATTTTCAAAAATACCCAGGACTTCACGAGGAAGAGAGCAGATACTGCCGGATTTAGTACGTAACTTGTATATATGTGGGGGTCATATTGAATGGTTTAATTTCTGTGCCAACATAGTAGACCCTGAATTACTATGTAATAAAAAGGAGGCCTTCGACCAGCGTAGAGCTTTTTTAGTTTTCTGGGAAAGTAAAGTATTCAGTTCTAGACGCTTTTGCGATATCATGGTTTGTTACGGAGAGATGGATTGCCATCATGAGCCCTATAATGTGATTCTAATTCTCGGATAAGTTTCTGAATTTGTTTCCGCCGCTCTCTATTTCTAGAAGAAGCCATAGATATAAGGTGGCCTCGCAGGACCGCCTTATGGGCTACCCACAAGATGGCCGGGGAGATATCAGGAGTTGTGTTTGACTGAAAGTATTCTTGAATGGAAGTAACTACTTCATGGCGGGTGTTAGTATCCTAAGCATAGAGTCGTTAAGTCTCCAGGAGTAGGGAGTAGGGGCTAGACCTATAAAAGTGATAGACAGCGCGATAATATTATGATCTGACCAGGGGCTTAAATGAATGCAAGCTTTCCTAGAGTTAGCCAGCAGAATGGGGGAGCAATAGATATAATCTAGTCTAGCATAAGAGTCATGTGGGTGGGAGTAAAATGAATAATCTCTAGCTCCTACATTATGTGCCCTCCAGGAGTCTACCAGTTGAAGTGTGTCTTTTTTGGTAAGGGATTTTGGGAAGGCCTGGGAGGATGGTGAGGACGAGCTTTGGTCTAAAAGGGGGATAGCCACCAAATTAAAATCACCTCCCACCAATAAACGAGGGGATAGAAACCTATCAAGAATTTTGAAATAAACGGGAAAAGAAGGATGCTTGCGCCGAATTTGGTGCATAGACATTAGCGATCGTAAGTTCACGACCCGAGAGGGTGCCTTTAATAATGATAAATCTGCTCTCAGGGTCACGTGCCCGAGGGTTTTTTTACTACAAACACATGGGAATAACATCCCCTGCCCTGCTTGTCCCGGGGAACTCTGGTAAGTACCTGCTGACCTACTAGGTCCCCAATTAGGACACGCAGGGCCTGCACCCTTTCCCGATCCTTGGGAAGGTGGGTTACCAGATACCTGGCGGGGAGACTGAAGTTGAACTCCAACCTGTACCCCTTCTTGATCAAGTCGAAGATGTACAGTTTAGAGAAGATTGAAGCCTACTGAGGGAGAAAGGTCCCCAGTCTTCTTTTCATTGGGACGTTCAAGTCATTGAGATGAGACTTGGTGGGCCTTGAGGAGGATTAAATAAGATTCCTCCTCTTCTCCTATTCCTGTGCCCTGTCCAATGTTTCTTAGGCTGAACCTCCTTAGCCTGCTGGACCTGTGTTTTTTGACAAAAAACCCTACTAGAGTAAAACCTTTTCTTAATCTCTGGGAATGTCCTCTTGTTATGGGCCGTACATTCCAGAGCCTCCTCGAGACCTGGACCAAAAAGATTATTGCCAATAAAGGGTAAGGCACAAAGGTGCAGTTTGAATGCCGAGTCCCCTGTCCAGGTTTTTAACCAAAATTCCCTTTAAGCTGAATTCACTAGGGCAGAGGTTCAAGCCGCTAGCTTAACTGATTTGGCCGAGGCATCCACAAGGAAACCAACTGCTTTAAACAGCAAAGGAAATTATTTCAGGATTTGCTGCCTGGAGGTCCCTGCTGAGAGATGTGACTATGTAAGCCAGCATTCCAGATTTCTGGTGACACAGGTAGCCGATAAAGGTGGCCTAAGGCTGATGGAAGTGGAATACCAGGCCCTGCGGAGTAAGACTTCATCCCTCTTATCCATAGGGTCTTTCAGAGCCCCCATATCTTCAAATGTTAAGTCTGTCCTTTTAGAGACTTTAGATAAGGGGGTGTCTAATTTCTGAACCTTGTTCCATTGCTGGGACCTGTTATCCTCAAATGGAAACCTCCTTTTAAGGTTACTTGAGAAAAAGGGTTTCCTCTCAGGGCTTTCCCATTCCTGCCTAATGGTATCAACCAGGGAACTATGGACTGGAAAGACACTAGTCTTTCTAGAATGCAAACCTTGATACATGAGGTCATGCTTAGATAGGCAAAGTCCTCCTCCTCGATCTCTAAGGTTTCATAGATAGCTTTAAGGAGGTCGTCCACATCTTCCAGGGGCAATTTGTTCCTGGAACCTCTGGAGGAGCAAACTTCACCATCCTCCTCTTATGAGCCTGAATCTACCCGTGAGGAAGCAAGAGACCTAGGATCCTCATCCGGGTCCTCCCCCCCTCTAAATGCATCTGCTACCTCCGAACCCACCGATTGGGTCCAAGGATCCAGTGGCGACTGCATTTTCCCAACAGGGATCTAAAGAATTGAAATGTAGACAACATGTCATCCTTAATGGAGGTGAGCACTTTATGGCAGGCTATAAATGACTTATCCTTAATTAGGCTAGCCAAATAATTGCGGCATAATGTTTTTCCCAAGCTGAACCCAATTTAGCTGCACAAACTGCACACTTCTTCTTGGGGGTCTGACTCTGCACCTTGTCCTGGACTTTAACCTACAATAAGCAAGAAAAAACACAATACAGAAAATATTCAGCCCAGGGCCCCTCATACAAAAACCACTGTGCTGGGGGAGCAAGAAAAGGAAGTGTGCCCACCAGGGTCAGCAAGAGGGATCAGAGTCCCCAAGCTTACCTTAGAGGAGCCAGTGCCTGAAGGATCAGGGTCTGCCTGAGAAGTGCCAGCGCCTTCCATCCATCCCTCAGGGGGTAGAGCCACAGGCTCTGCTGGGTCTGTACACCAGACTGGCTGCCTAACCAGATGCTAGTGTCGCTATGGAGACTGGGACCATGAGTCTTCGGCGCCCATCGATGACGTCACTGCAGCCAGAACTTCCGGTTCCTGGACAGCACCCAGAAGTTGCGGCTACGCGCATGCCTGCTTGGCAGTCACTCTGCCCCAATGTGCATCGGATCCTGGAGCCCCCCCCCCGCACAGGAAGGAGAACAACAGGCATCAAAGGTCCTGGACCCCCCAGGACATCCCCAATGGTCATCATCCACTGAGGCATGGAAAGATATTAGGAGCGCAGCCCCACTCCCCCTGAAGGGATCACGTCGGGCAGGAGGAAGTAAGACAGACCAGGATCCACCAGCAACCTCTAGGGCCCAGGACTTCCAAACAATCAGTTCCTTGATGGCTGCACCCATCCGTCCGGAGAAAACACTAAAAACTAAACAGGGAGGCCTGGTGATCCGCCTTTTATAGTACTGTGCTTACGTGTTTCCTGTCCCAGAGGGAGGAGCTCTGTCTCAGGAAGGATGTCCTGGAGGACGTTTGGAGAAATGAACATTAGAATGTCTGAGAGACAAAAGCCAGAAATAGATCAGTGGCTGCATGCACGCCTCATTGTAAGGCTGCAGGTAGAGAGGCAGAGATGAGGCAGGATTTATCATGAAATACAAATTAAAGTGTATTATTTTCAAAACAGCCAAGAATATTTCACAAGGTCTGAAAAGTATGTAAGTCATCGAGTTATTCCACAATTTAAGAAGAAGAGCATAACTGCAGGTAGTAAATGTAAGAGAGAAGTTGCAGATGATACGATGGTGGGTAGTATGTACAGGAGAGGAATGTGGAGGTATGACAGTGATGGGTATGTACAGGAGAGGAGTACGGAGGTATGACAATGTTCGGTATGTACAGGAGAGGAGTACGGAGGTATGAAAGTGATCGGTATGTACAGGAGAGGAGTACGGAGGTATGACAGTGATGGGTATGTACAGGAGAGGAGTACGGAGGTATGACAGTGATGGGTTTGTACAGGAGAGGAGTACGGAGGTATGACAGTGATGGGTATGTACAGGAGAGGAGTGTAGAGGTATGACAGTGATGGGTATGTACAGGAGAGGAGTGTAGAGGTATGACAGTGATGGGTATGTACAGGAGAGGAGTACGGAGGTATGACAGTGATGGGTATGTACAAGAGAGGAGTACGGAGGTATGACAGTGATGGGTATGTACAAGAGAGGAGTGTGGAGGTGTGACAGTGATCGGTATGTACAGGAGAGGAGTACGGAGGTATGACAGTGATCGGTATGTATAGGAGAGGAGTACGGAGGTATGACAGTGATGGGTATGTACAGGAGAGGAGTGTGGAGGTATGACAGTGATGGGTATGTACATGAGAGGAGTACGGAGGAATGACAGTGATGGGTATGTACAGGAGAGGAGTACGGAGGAATGACAGTGATGGGTATGTACAGGAGAGGAGTGTGGAGGTATGACAGTGATGGGTATGTACAGGAGAGGAGTACGGAGGTATGACAGTGATGGGTATGTACAGGAGAGGAGTACGGAGTATGACAGTGATCTGTATGTACAGGAGAGGAGTACGGAGGTATGACAGTGATGGGTATGTACAGGAGAGGAGTACGGAGGTATGACAGTGATGGGTATGTACAGGAGAGGAGTACAGAGGTGTGACAGTGATCGGTATGTACAGGAGAGGAGTACGGAGGTATGACAGTGATCGGTATGTACAGGAGAGGAGTACGGAGGTATGACAGTGATCGGTATGTACAGGAGAGGAGTGTGGAGGTATGACAGTGATGGGTATGTACAGGAGAGGAGTGTGGAGGTATGACAGTGATGGGTATGTACAGGAGAGGAGTGTGGAGGTATGACAGTGATGGGTATGTACAGGAGAGGAGTACGGAGGAATGACAGTGATGGGTATGTACAGGAGAGGAGTGTGGAGGTATGACAGTGATGGGTATGTACAGGAGAGGAGTACGGAGTATGACAGTGATCTGTATGTACAGGAGAGGAGTACGGAGGTATGACAGTGATGGGTATGTACAGGAGAGGAGTGTGGAGGTATGACAGTGATGGGTATGTACAGGAGAGGAGTACGGAGGTATGACAGTGATCGGTACGTACAGGAGAGGAGTACGGAGGTATGACAGTGATGGGTATGTACAGGAGAGGAGTACGGAGGTATGACAGTGATCGGTACGTACAGGAGAGTAGTGTGGAGGTATGACAGTGATCGGTACGTACAGGAGAGGAGTGTGGAGGTATGACAGTGATGGGTATGTACAGGAGAGGAGTACGGAGGTATGACAGTGATGGGTATGTACAGGAGAGGAGTACGGAGGTATGACAGTGATGGGTATGTACAGGAGAGGAGTACGGAGGTATGACAGTGATGGGTATGTACAGAAGAGGAGTACGGAGGTATGACAGTGATGGGTATGTACAGGAGAGGAGTACGGAGGTATGACCGTTCCCAGGGAGGAGTATCTCAGGAAGGGTCTATACTCCACCATAACTCTGGTTCTCGGAGTGTCAGGTCCCAGCGGGTTCTCCTGGTGTCTCTCCTGTTATTCTGTCTCGGACACATCAGAGGAACATGGTGGGAGATCGGCCTGAATGTCCTTCCTAGGAGGGAATACCGGAGCCATTCTGAGGCCCATTTAATGGCCGGCAATGAGGAGGAAACCAACACTGAGAAGTAGATGCTGAGATATATACAGCACGGGGCAGCACAGTGGCTGAGTGGTTAGCACTTTCACCTGGCAGTACTCGGGTTGTTGGTTCAAATCCTAACCATGGCACCACCTGCCTGGAGTTTGCATGTTCTCCCTGTGCCTGTGTGGGTTTCCTCCGGGTACTCCAGTTTCCTCCCACACTACAAAGACATGCTGGGAGGTGAATTGGCTCCTAAGTTGTCCCTAGTATGTGTATGTATGAATGTGAGTTAGGGCCCTTAGATTGTACGCTCCTCGGGGGCGGGGACTGATGGGAATGTACAATATAGATGTAAACTGATGGCACTATAGAAGTACCTGGAATAAATAATAATAATACACCCAGATCATCGATGACGAGGAGGAAGGTTCGGTCACAGATGATTGGTCCGTCTATAGCAGGGACAGGAGCCGGGACCAGGCATAGGAGATCCCCCTGACTTACCCGTGTGCTCTGACATGGAGAAGATCCCATGCTGGCCCTATGGTGGCCGTGTGTTCAGGATGGAGACCGACAATCACAGGAACTTCTGGAAGCCGATCTAAAATGGTTGAAAGGAGGAAAGTGTTCCCGGGACAGGAAGTGACTCAGACAGGAAGTGACACCAGTCAGATTTATACAGAGGCTGCAGTATGGAGAGCAGGCAGTAGATGGTGATGATGCAAAAAAAGCTGCATAGCAAAAAAAAGGGAAAAACCTGAAAAGCAAAAGACGATGGCGGCTCGTAAACATCTATTATGAATGAAACACAATTATCCCTTTACACTGCAGTGGATTAGATCTCCCTCCTCCATTTTGTTGTAGCCCGCCTGTTCCTCCTCTGGTGGCCATTTTCCCTTAGTCTGATATGAATGCTGGCACATTTTGTCCCCTGATATTAGACATTAGCCGGGTGATTGTATACACACAGCGGGCAGATCTCAATCAATGTCACCCACTAGTCTATACTGTCACGGGGTTGGCCAGCCAATCATGTGGCTCCTATTCTGTCCTTCCAATGACCATTCCTAGTACATAGGACTCATCTTCCATACTACATTCATGATACAACAAGATGGAAACTGTGATAGAGTCATTGTACAAATCCTGTGACCCGACTTGTATCCGGGAATATTGCATGGCCTTCTACTTCCTGCTTCCTGTTCTATGCTGACCTGGATGCAGTTCTGTTGTACAACATGATTCCTCACACCAGCAGCTTGTGTTGTCTTCATTCCTGTACATGAAACATGGTGTCAGAAGTGACTGGAATCAGGACTGAGCCTCTTGTTTGGAGCGCAGCAGCTTTGGGAAACACAGGTTTGTGAACTACAGCCTGAGACTGAGGATTGTCTGAGATTTGATAGCTCAGAGGCTTCCTGACAATATGGCTGCCATGAATGGCATACCTCCCCCAGAGGGGATGACAATGACTGGGGATTGGAGCAGCAATTGGGAATCTTTCAGAGCTGAATGTGAAGATTATTGTCTGGCTACAGGCTGGAATGAGAAATGTGCAGGAGTGCCGGCAGCAACTCTGAGAAGAGTCATGGGCAGTGAATGCAGGCATGTGTATAAACACAATGTGACCCTCACAGCAGATCAGCAACACAATGTTACAGCCATTGTAAATGTACTGGAAGATGATCTCATACCTGCTACAAATGTCATTTATGAAAGGGATGTGTTTGGATGCTGCAAACAAGAAGAGGGACAATCTTTGGATCACTTTGTTACACACTGGAGAGAAAAGGCAGCAACTTGTGAATATGGCACTCAGAGACCAATTGATAAGGGACACAATTGTTGTTGGTATAGCTAGCGAGAGAGCACACGCAGGCGCCTCCTAAGAGAACATGACTTCACTCTACACACAGCCATTGAGACGTGCTGTACAGCAGAGCTCACTGACAGACGTCTGAAAGTTATGGAACAGGACAGACAGCAGACCGACAGCATAAACATTGCAATGCAGCATGGCAACAGGAACAAACTGCAGCAACGCCCCCTGATGAGCACAAATACTGCCAACCCTACAGCCTGCAGATGCAGCCTACAGCCTGCAGTGGGACTGTGCATGAAAGAATTAAAGAGCCGTGTCCAGCTTATGGGGAGTCTTGGAAGTCTTGTGGAAGAACAAACCATTTTACTAACGTTTGTTTGTCAAGTAAACGACGGCCATCAATAGGCAAATGACACAACGTGGAGAACACATCCGCATATGAGGAAGAGACACACACCACTGAAGTTATAGACAGCAGTGAATTGATGGGCCTACCTCCCCCACACAGATCACCTACCTCCCCCCACACAGATCACCTACCTCCCCACACAGATCACCTACCTCCCCCCACACAGATCACCTACCTCCCCACACAGATCACCTACCTCCACCACACACACACCACTGAAGTTATAGACAGCAGTGAATTGATGGGCCTACCTCCCCCACACAGATCACCTACCTCCCCCCACACACACACCACTGAAGTTATATACAGCTGTGAATTGATGGGCGCTGTGCAATCCAGAGGAAAGAAATGGTTTGTCACTTTACATGTCAATAATAAGCCCCAATCCTGTCTCCTCCATTCAGGAACAACGTGGGATGTAATGTGCTTCAGAGACAAAATGGTGTCAGCACCAGAAGCACGTCTACTGCCAAGTGACACCAGATTAAAGTTATACTCCGGTGCGATGATGAAATCTCTGGGGCTCTTCAAGACAGAATGTGCCATACGTGGACTAACACACAAGCTGGAGTGTGAAATTGTGGAAGCAGCCAAAAGCCACTGTTGTCTGGCTCATCCTGTGAGCGTCTAGGGCTGAGACGTTTCTCCATCCCTGCAGAGCGTAATGTGATGGACAATCTATCCAAGGGGCCCTTGACAAAACAACTGCTGCTAAAGGAATTTAGTGATGAGTTTACTGGGCCAGTAGAATCTGTACCAGGGGAAGTTCATTTCCACCTCGATGTGAGTGTCCCTCCAGTCCAATGTGCACCACGCAATGTGCCGGTGACATTAAAACAGGCAGTTAAGGCACAGCTTGACCAGTATGAGGCCAATGGACACTTGGCACCAGTGACTTACCCAACTGGCTGGATAAGTAACATGGTGATTGTAAGGAAGCCAAATAAGCTACGAATATGCATAGATCCCAAATTCTTAAATATGGCACTGAGACGATCTCACTACATCATTGTAAGAAATCAAATTTATGATTCGGCACTTATATCGATGGCAAGCTTGCAATATATTTGGTTTTTATGATTAATCATAATTATTATTAACCTCCCTAGCGGTATGATTATGTCAGTATTTCTGTGCTAAAAGCGGTACATTTTTTTCAATGGAAATTTGTTGTTTTTTTATTGTAGGCCTGTAATTCTTAGGAATAACTCCCCGAAATCTTTTTAAACAAGAGTCTAGTAGACATATTTGGTGCAATAAATTTTAATAAATTAAATCATAAATTATAATATAATAAAAAAATAATAATATAATAATAAATTAAATAATGTAATCAAATAAAACACACGGAACTCTGTCCAAACAATATTATACAGACACTGCATTTTTTTTTAGTAAACATCCCGGGTGTGGTAAATTTTGAAACATGGGACTGCACAAAGTCCGACATCGCAATCAGGACAGTGGAACCTTGTTTCCTTGCAGATTTTTTTTCCACTGTTATCTCTCCGAGAGCAGCATACCACACACATCCTGGTAGGTGCTGCCTTTTTTTGGGTTGGTGGGATGTGGTCCATAAAATGACGTCCAGTTAGACGTTCTGGGTTGACAACTTCCACAGAACATCGTCCGGGTCTACCCACAGACACTGATGGCGTTTGGTATTTCAGGAAGATGGATTCCACCAATTTCCATATAAAGTCAGCATGAATCACAGGCTTTTCACTGTGTTTGCGGAACAGAACGTATGCATTCCACAAACACTGCTCCAGAAGATGCCGGAAAATCTTTTTATAATACTTTCTCTGCTGCTTTCTCATCGTAGGATAAAACGTCATAGCTTGGTCAGCTCTTTCGACACCTCCCATGGTTTTGTTGTAGTCCATGACAACCTGCGGCTTCTGGATGTTTTTGCCACCTTTTGTTTGGACCATCACTGTGGAGGCATTGTGAATGGTACTCATCAGGCACACATCCTTCTTGTCCCGCCATCTCAGCGCAATCATTTTGCCTTTCTGCCAGGCAACTAATTCTCCCAACTTTAGTTTGTTTTTTCCAAACGTGGATGGCAGGTTATGCCGGTTAGCCCGAACGGTTCCGTAGGCATCCGTTTTGTTTTGAAGAAGAACCTCGTAAAGTTCTGGCGAGGTGTAAAAATTGTCCGTCATTATGCAATAGCCTTGGTTTAGCAGAGGCTCGATTAGTGACAGGACAGATGATGTTGCCAGTCCGTAGCTGCTGTACTTAGGATTGAATTTTGTTCCTTTGCCGGTGTATATAACTGCGTTCCAGATGTAGCCGGTACAGGATTCGCACAGCAGATAGGATTTCACGCCAAATCTTGCTCTCTTGGACGCAATGTACTGTATCCAGCTGAGCCTTCCTTTGTAGGCCATTAGACTTTTGTCTACGCTGATATCCCTCTCTGGCACATAGCTCTGCTGGAAATTTCGTACAATTACTTGGTAGAGTTCCCAAATTTTTTTTAGCTTGGGAGCTGGATGACTTGTTTCATCAAAATCCTCATTATTTGCGAAGTGCAAATATTTCATAATGAGGGAAAAATTGTACTCCGACATGACAGTGCTAAAGAACGGCGTGGCGAGCATTTTATTGGTGGTCCAGTACCACTTCTGCAGCGGTTTCCCACCACTCCTTGCAGAATAATTAGGCCGAGAAACAGCCAAATGTCAAATGCCAAATGTCATCTTTGGTGACAGGCTCCCACTTTCTGCTGCGTGAAAACCGGCTCTGAGGAGCACCCATTTGTTGCGCTGCGTACCGGTTTGTCTCCGTCACAATAATTTCCATGACCTCATTGGTCATAAACAATTCCAAATATGCCAAGGGATCGTCACCTTCAACATGTATTTTCATACCGGGTGTGCCGGTAAACGGAAACCTTGGCGGCGCTGGTGTATCACAATCAATAGTGCACCATGTGCGCAGATCACTCACGTCCATCTCTGATTCGCCGCTATCTTCACTTTCGGTGTCAGATGATAAATTGCCACATGATTCGCTATCACCCGATTCAAGCAGCTCCTCACTGTCGCTGTTCGCTAGCTCATCGTAAACCGCTTTATTGCTAGCGAGGCGCTTTTTGGAAGCCATGAGCGCAAAATGGCACAAAATTGTTTTTAGTCACAAAAACTGCACTATGGCTATATTCACAGGTGGAGTTACAATGTATGCACAGAGTAACACTTTATTTTTGAATGTTAGCTATTTTTATAATTCCCGCCTCCCACAAGCCCCGCCCCCCCACGGCACGTCAGACTCGTGCTGATCATACTGATCAGCGTGCAATAGACGGGAACCAGAGGAGCAGGGAAGCGGGGAAGGAGACTGGTGACGGACGGAGGGGATGGCTGCAAGTAGCGCAGGACCAGGGACACAGATCGGCACCAGGTAATATTATTGTGGTCAGCCCGAGTCTAGCTTGGGGTTACCGCTTTTGACAGCTGCATTTTACCCCGAGCCAGACTCGGGAATACCGCTAGGGAAGTTAATATGTTTGAATGGACGCCTTACTTACACCAATGAGAGTATTATTTAATTCTTCAGTAAAATAGGTGAGATATAGCTATAGATGAGACTGAAAAATATGAATAAGTTAAGCTGAGACAGTAAATATGGGTAAGTTAGGTGAGACCAGCTAAACCAGCTGAAGACTATATTTAGGCATAGCTGGTTAAAAGTCTCTGGTAGTAATATGTCAAGGGTATTAGGAGGACTCATTATAGACTTACTATTACATTATGTATTTTTTATAGTATCTGTGTGTATTTAGTATACGTTTCTAATATTGATACATATATAGATTAGTGATTATACATTGATATGTTGTAAAGATATGTTCTTAAGTTAAATATGAATAGCTGAGGTTACATCATCAGCTTACAGTATTATGTATATCAGCATGTGTACCTGTCCATCAAACATCACATATATAGCGTCCACTTTCTTTTATGAAATGGCTTTGCCAAGCAGTAATAATTTCCATAAAAGGTATTAAGATCATTAGGTACGACACTTGTTCCTATATAAAAGGTCCATAAGGGACAGTGGAGACACTCACACACTAACACTGACACTTTGACACACACACACGTCTGAGAATCTTCTGAATAGCTGGAACAGCTGCATACTGAAGACAAGATTGTCACTTCCGTCTATTTCTGGTTTCTTCCAAACGTCTCATGAAGGACAAGAAGAAGATGGACGTTGCACATGGTCAGACAGTTATAACAACAATAGTGACTTTTTCTTTAAACTTCTGCTTGATATTTCTACAGTAGTTTTATCTACATGGAACTGTTCATGATACGCTTTACATTGTTATTTTACACCATTGTGTGATAGAATAAAATCACACTTTATTTTTATTTCAACGGCTCTTTCATTCATAATCGCCTCAAGACACTAAAAGAAGTATTATATGTATCTAAAATCCAACAATCATGCCAACTCTCGAAGAAGTTTTGTACAAGCTGCCTAAGGCACGTCTGTTCACACTTGTTGATGCCCGGGATGCATTTTTACAGTGTAAGTTGGATGATGCAAGTAGTTACATGACAACCTTCTGGACTCCGTGGGGCAGGAAAAGATGGCTCAAACTGCCTTTTGGAGTATCAGTTACACCAGAGGTGTATCAACGTAAACAACATGAACTATTGGCTGGACTCGGTGGTATTGAACCAATAGCTGATGACATCCTTGTGGTTGGCTGTGGGGACACAGATGAGGAAGCAGAGCAAGATCATGATGGCAAACTGCTGGAACTGATGAATCATTGTAGGCAGGTAAAATTGAGACTTGGCATGAAAAAGCTGCAATTCAAGGTCAAAGAGGTCCGCTTTCATGGACACATTCTAACCTGGGAGGGTTTGAAAGCTGATTCAGAAAAAATCAGAGCCATACTGGATATGCCGCAGCCAGCAAATGTGAATTCCCTGCAGCGCTTCATTGGATTTGTTACCTACCTAGCAAAATTCCTACCACACCTCTCAGAGGTCTGTGAGCCATTGAGAAGGCTTCTGGACAAGGACGCTGTTTGGCATTGGCTTCCTAAGCATGATAATGCAGTGCAGGACATCAAACGCTTGGTCACGGACACACCTGTCCTGAAGTACTATGACGTTACAAAACCTGTAACTATTCAAAGTGATGCAAGCAAAACTGGACTTGGGTGTTGTCTATTGCAAGCTGGCCAGCCTATCGCTTTTACTTCAAGGGCACTGACTCTACCGAACAAAACTACGCACAAATAGAAGAGGAATGTCTGAGTATAGTGTTTGCCTGCCAGCGCTTTCACCACTACCTCTATGGGTGCGACGAGATCACGGCAGAAACTGACCATAAACCTCTGATTTCTATTTTCCAGAAACCACTTTTGTGTTCACCCAAACGTCTACAGAGCATGTTGTCACGTTACAAAACTATTGCCTAAATGTTGTCTATAAACCTGGTCCTGAAATGTACATTAGTGACACTCTTAGCAGAGCTACAGCAGCAGGTGGTACACCTGAGTATGCACAACACACAGTTTGCAATGTTCAGCGGGACCTGGAGGTCCTGTCACAGATTAATCATTCAGACTATTTATACGTCACGGACCAACGATTGCTTCAGATAAAACAGCACACTGAAACCGATGAGAGTTTGCAGGCTCTTAAATATGTTGTTCTGAACGGTTGGCCTGATTCCAAGTTGGAAGCCCCATTACTTGTGAGAGAATATTGGACTTTCAGAGATGAAATCGCCATCCAAGATGGAATACTGTACAAGGGGCCAAGGGTCATCATTCCTAAATCTTTAAGATGGGAGATGCTGACTCGTATTCATGCCAGTCACATTGGAGGAGAAGCATGCTATAGGCAAGCACGTGATACCCTATACTGGCCCAACATGCAGAACGAGATTAGAGACTTTGTTAGCTGTTGCTCGGCATGCAATGAATATGCGCAGGCACAACAGAAAGGACCTATGATGTCGCATGTGCTGCCCACCCGGCCTTGGCAAATTGTAAGCATGGACTTACTGAATTATGCTGGGGAGGATTTTCTACTAATTGTTGATCACTATTCTGACTTTTGGGAGATTGAGCTACTTCCTGACCTGTCTGCTGATACTACCATCAAGCGTTGTAAAGCACAGTTTGCACGTTATGGCCAGCCGGATAGAGTCATCTCGGATAATAGACCTCAATTTGCATGTGAGCAATTCAGATGGTTCTCTACAGATTGGGGATTTGAGCATGTTACCTCATCCCCGAGGAACCCGCAAGCCAATGGCAAAGCGGAATCGGCTGTCAAGATAGTGAAGAATC
Source organism: Staurois parvus (assembly GCF_062004578.1). Taxonomy (NCBI): domain Eukaryota; kingdom Metazoa; phylum Chordata; class Amphibia; order Anura; family Ranidae; genus Staurois; species Staurois parvus. The sequence goes on along the minus strand of NW_028318677.1, from coordinate 308,174 downwards.
TTTGTAAGAAGGCCAAGTTTGATGGTACTGATCCGTGGAAGGCCATTCTACATTGGAGGAACACCCCATCTGAAGGCATGGACAGTAGTCCTGCACAGCGCTTGATGTCTAGGAGACTGAAGACTTCATTGCCTGTGGCCAACAAATTACTTGATCCTTGTGTGGTTACAGGTGTCCCAGCAAAACTGCAGCGGAGGAAACAGATTGCCAAACTGTCATACGATGTGTCTGCTAAAGACTTACCTGAACTAAGCATTGGAGAACCAATCCGTATGAAGCCGCTTCCAGGTGACAGGACCGGTCGCTGGAGACTGGGTTCCTGTGTTCAGAGGGTTGCTCCTCGATCATATCTTGTGGATGTAGAAGGCAGTCTTTACCGCCGCAATCGAGTGGACCTGCGAAGGGCAGAACGATTCACCGCACAAGCGTATGAGCATCCTGCACGTGATCCTCCTGAGGTGCTCAATGCCCCGAGTCCTACTGGACCATATACTCAAAACAGAGAGAACTCCGCTGTCATATCGGGATACAATGAGGATGACATAATGCAGCCACATATCCCGACAAGTTCTTCTCTGCCAAACACACCAGCCAGGAAAGAGGGTCGCTCCTTATCAACACCTTCTGGAGCTGAACGGATTTCCCCAGGAAAATCCCTGTGGCCTTGCGTAGTGGTCGAGTTTCCAGACCACCAGATAGACTCAATCTGTAGTGTATCTACCAGTCACACAGCATGCCATGTTCAAGACTGTTCAGGATCTGTTTTAGTTTCATTGTTTACAAGGTTTGAATGGAATGTAAAAAAGGGAGACGTTATAGAGTCATTGTACAAATCCTGTGACCCGACTTGTATCCGGGAATATTGCATGGCCTTATACTTCCTGCTTCCTGTTCTATGCTGACTTGGATGTAGTTCTGTTGTACAACATGATTCCTCACACCAGCAGCTTGTGTTGTCTTCATTCCTGTACATGAAACAGGTACTGTCCGTGTATTAGGGGGACCAATGACACCTTGGCTAGTATTGTAGATGAATCTGGGGGCGTCGGGGGCAATCTTCTTATGTTTATGGACCTTTAGGGCAGATGTGATTTCTATGTATTTTATGGGAGATTTTCTCTGTATATTGGGAGTTTCCATCTTGTTGTATCATGAATGTAGTATGGAAGATGAGTCCTATGTACTAGGAATGGTCATTGGAAGGACAGAATAGGAGCCACATGATTGGCTGGCCAACCCCGTGACAGTATAGACTAGTGGGTGACATTGATTGAGATCTGCCCACTGTGTGTATACAATCACCCGGCTAATGTCTAATATCAGGGGACAAAATGTGCCAGCATTCATATCAGACTAAGGGAAAATGGCCGCTGGAGGAGGGACAGGAGGGCTACAACAAAATGGAGGAGGGAGATCTAATCCACTGCAATGTGATGTGTATAACTGCGAGAGCATTGTATTAGACTAAGGGAAAATGGCCGCCCGAGGAGGGACAGGTGGGCTACAACAAAATGGAGGAGGGAGATCTAATCCACTGCACTGTAATGTAAAAACACTATTTTAGACCAAGGGAAAATGGCCGCCAAATAATGGACAGACAGGCTACAACATAATGGCGCCCGATTAGTTTATTAGGGAATATAATGGTATATATAGGCTGCTGTACATACAATGGCCAATTCCTGAGGAAGTCACGTGATGTGATGTAACATGTAGAGTGGGACAAAGATGTCAAGCTGCTAAATAGGAAGATTACGAGCCGCCATCGTCTTTTGCTTTTCAGGTTATTTTCCCTGTTGTTTTATACTATTCAGCTTTTTTTGGACCAGCACCATCTAGTGTCTGCTCTCCATACTGCAGCCTCTGTATAAATCTGTCTGGAGTCACTTCCTGTCTGGTGTCACTTCCTGTCCGGGACTTCCTGTCCGGGGAACACTTTCTTCCTTTCAGCCATTTTAGATCGGCTTCCAGAGGATCCTGTGATTGTCGGTCTCCATCCTGAACACACGGCCACCATAGGGCCAGCATGGGATCTTCTCCATGTCAGAGCACACGGGTAAGTCAGGTGGATCTCCTATTCCTGGTCCCGGCTCCTGTCCCTGCTATAGATGGACCAATCATCTGTGACCGAACCTTCCTCCTCGTCATCGATGATCTGGGTGTATTATTATTATTTATTCCAGGTACTTATATAGCGCCGTCAGTTTACATCTATATTGTACATTCCCATCAGTCCCCGCCCCCGAGGAGCGGACAATCTAAGGGCCCTAACTCACATTCATACATACACATACTAGGGACAACTTAGGAGACAATTCACCTCCCAGCATGTCTTTGTAGTGTGGGAGGAAAATGGAGTACCTGGAGGAAACCCACACAGGCACAGGGAGAACATGCAAACTCCAGGCAGGTGGTGCCATGGTTGGGATTTGAACCAACAACCCGAGTACTGCCAGGTGGAAGTGCTAACCACTCAGCCACTGTGCTGCCCCGTGCTGTATATATCTCAGCATCTACTTCTCAGTGTTGGTTTCCTCCTCATTGCCGGCCATTAAATGGGCCTCAGAATGGCTCCGGTATTCCCTCCTAGGAAGGACATTCAGGCCGATCTCCCACCATGTTCCTCTGATGTGTCCGAGACAGAATAACAGGAGAGACACCAGGAGAACCCGCTGGGACCTGACACTCCGAGAACCAGAGTTATGGTGGAGTATAGACCCTTCCTGAGATACTCCTCCCTGGGAACGTCATACCTCCGTACTCCTCTCCTGTACATACCCATCACTGTCATACCTCCGTACTCCTCTCCTGTACATACCCATCACTGTCATACCTCCACACTCCTCTCCTGTACATACCCATCACTGTCATACCTCCGTACTCCTCTCCTGTACATACCGATCGCTGTCATACCTCCGTACTCCTCTCCTGTACATACCGATCACTGTCATACCTCCGTACTCCTCTCCTGTACATACCCATCACTGTCATACCTCCGTACTCCTCTCCTGTACATACCCATCACTGTCATACCTCCGTACTCCTCTCCTGTACATACCCATCACTGTCATACCTCCGTACTCCTCTCCTGTACATACCCATCACTGTCATACCTCCGTACTCCTCTCCTGTACATACCCATCACTGTCATACCTCCGTACTCCTCTCCTGTACATACCCATCACTGTCATACCTCCGTACTCCTCTCCTGTACATACCCATCACTGTCATACCTCCGTACTCCTCTCCTGTACGTACCCATCACTGTCATACCTCCGTACTCCTCTCCTGTACGTACCCATCACTGTCATACCTCCGTACTCCTCTCCTGTACATACCGATCACTGTCCTACCTCCGTACTCCTCTCCTGTACATACCCATCACTGTCATACCTCCCACATCCTCTCCTGTACATACCCATCACTGTCATACCTCCGTACTCCTCTCCTGTACATACCCATCACTGTCATACCTCCGTACTCCTCTCCTGTACGTACCCATCACTGTCATACCTCCGTACTCCTCTCCTGTACGTACCCATCACTGTCATACCTCCGTACTCCTCTCCTGTACGTACCCATCACTGTCATACCTCCGTACTCCTCTCCTGTACGTACCCATCACTGTCATACCTCCGTACTCCTCTCCTGTACGTACCCATCACTGTCATACCTCCGTACTCCTCTCCTGTACGTACCCATCACTGTCATACCTCCGTACTCCTCTCCTGTACATACCGATCACTGTCCTACCTCCGTACTCCTCTCCTGTACATACCCATCACTGTCATACCTCCCACACTCCTCTCCTGTACATACCCATCACTGTCATACCTCCGTACTCCTCTCCTGTACGTACCCATCACTGTCATACCTCCGTACTCCTCTCCTGTACGTACCCATCACTGTCATACCTCCGTACTCCTCTCCTGTACATACCCATCACTGTCATACCTCCGTATTCCTCTCCTGTACATACCCATCACTGTCATACATCCGTACTCCTCTCCTGTACATACCCATCACTGTCATACCTCCATACTCCTCTCCTGTACATACCCATCACTGTCATACCTCCGTACTCCTCTCCTGTACGTACCCATCACTGTCACACCTCCGTACTCCTCTCCTGTACATACCGATCACTGTCATACCTCCGTACTCCTCTCCTGTACATACCCATCACTGTCATACCTCCGTACTCCTCTCCTGTACATACCCATCACTGTCATACCTCCCACACTCCTCTCCTGTACATACCCATCACTGTCTTACCTCCCACACTCCTCTCCTGTACATACCCATCACTGTCATACCTCCACACTCCTCTCCTGTACATACCGATCACTGTCATACCTCCGTACTCCTCTCCTGTACATACCCATCACTGTCATACCTCCCACACTCCTCTCCTGTACATACCGATACTAAGGGATTGTATAAACGCAGTGCAGTCTTTGACCAGACAGGCTTTGTGTAAGCTCAGCTTTGTTCAACTCATACTGCAGACATGGACAGACTTGTTGCACCCAGCCTCAGTCAGCTTACAACGTCATTCCTCCGCTCAAGGCACTCTTCCTACATCCCCGACAGCACCCCCAATGACGGCCCAGTATACTCTGCTAACTACCACATACCAGTCCTCTGCTCCCACTCGCTGCACCTATCCTTTCTTTAACCCTGTAAAGAAGTCCTCTGTAGCAACTGCTCCCTCCTCTGTTCCATCTTCCAGCTCTTCTCTGTCCTCAGCTGCTCCATTCGTTTGCAGACCTGCGTTTACTTGCAGTGCCCCAGTAGTTAAAACCAGAAAAAAGCGAAAATTCTTTCCAACCAGTACCATGCTGCCAGTATCCAAACCGGTGAGCCTGCCGTCTGAGAACCTGCCTTCCGTGGTTCAGCCTGGTGCCTTGGTGCCCACAATTCAGCCTGATGTCTTTACCCAGCCTGATGCCTCTACCCAGCCTGATGAACTGATCCAGCCTTATGATCCTATTATGCCAGGTGACTCGGAGCCCACTGTCTTGCCAGATGACTTGGTGCCCGCAGTCGATCCAGACGATCCGGTACCTGATGACCCGGTGCCCGCTGTCATGCCTGGTGACCCGATGCCCGCTGTCGAGCCAGACGATCCAATGCCTGATGACCCAGTGCCCGCTGTCATGCCTAGTGACCCGATGCCTGCTGTTGAGCCAGACGATCCAATGCCTGATGACCCAGTGCCCGCTGTCATGCCTGGTGACCCAATGCCCGCTGTCGAGCCAGACGATCCGGTACCTGATGACCCGGTGCCCGCTGTCGTGCCAATTGACTCAGAGCCCACTGTCGTGCCTGGTGACTCGGTGCCCACTGCCTTGCCAGATGACGCGGTGCCCGCTGTCAAGCCAAATGACCTGATGCCTGGTGACCCGATGCCCGCTGTCAAGCCAGACGATCCAATGCCTGATGACCCAGTGCCCGCTGTCATGCCTGGTGACCCGATGCCCGCTGTCGAGCCAGACAATCCAACGCCAGATGACCCGGTGCCCGCTGTCGATCCAGACGATCCGGTACCTGATGACCCGGTGCCCGCTGTCATGCCTGGTGACCCGATGCCCGCTATCAAGCCAGACGATCCAATGCCTGATGACCCGGTGCACGCTGTTGATCCAGACGATCCGGTACCTGATGACCCAGTGCCTGCTGTCATGCCTGGTGACCTGATGCCCGCTGTCGAGCCAAATGACCTGATGCCTGGTGACCCGATGCCCGCTGTCGAGCCAGACGATCCGGTGTCTGACCCAGTGCCCGCGGTCATGCCAGTTGACTCGGAGCCCACTGTCGTGCCTGGTGACTCGGTGCCCACTGCCTTGCCAGATGACGCGGTGCCCGTTGGCGAGCCAAAAGACCTGATGCCTGGTGACCCAGTGCCCGCTGTCATACCTGGTGACCCGATGCCCGCTGTCGAGCCAGACAAGCCAATGCCTGATGACCCAGTGCCCGCTGTCATGCCTGGTGACCCGATGCCCGCTGTCGAGCCAGACGATCTAGCGCCAGATGACCCGGTGCCTGCTGTCGAGCCAGACGATCCGGTACCTGATGACCCGGTGCCCGCTGTCGTGCCAATTGACTCAGAGCCCACTGCCGGGCCTGGTGACTCGGTGCCCACTGCCTTGCCAGATGACGCGGTGCCCGCTGTCGAGCCAAATGACCTGATGCCTGGTGACCCGATGCCCGCTGTTGAGCCAGACGATCCAATGTCTGACCCAGTGCCCGCGGTCATGCCAGTTGACTCGGAACCCACTGTCGTGCCTGATGAACTGGTGCCCGCCACTCCGCCTGGGGGCCCGGTGCCTGCCGCCCCTCCTGGGGGTCCGGCGCCCGCCGCTCCGCCTGGGGGCCCGGTGCCTGTCGCTCCACCTGGGGGCCCAAAGCCTGCCGCCCCTCCCGGAGGCCCGGAGCCTGCCGCTCCGCCTGGGGGCCCGGCGCCCGCTGCTCCACCTGGGGGCCCGGCGCCTGCCACTCCACCCGGGGGCCCGGTGCCTGCCACCCCTCCTGGGGGCCCGGTGCCTGCCACCCCTCCTGGGGGCCCGGTGCCTGCCACCCCACCTGGGGGCCCAGTGCCCGCCGCCCCGCCTGGGGGCCCTGTGCCTGCCGCTCCTCCTGGGGGCCCTGTGCCGCTGCCCGTAGTCCAGCCCGATGTGCCGCTGCCCGTAGTCCAGCCCGATGTGCCGCTGCCCGTAGTCCAGCCTGATGTGCCGCTGCCCGTAGTCCGGCCGATGTGCCGCTGCCCGTAGTCCAGCCCGATGTGCCGCTGCCCGGAGTCCAGCCCGATGTGCCGCTGCCCGGAGTCCAGCCCGATGTGCCGCTGCCCGGAGTCCTGCCCGATATGCCGGTCTTTGATATTCCGCCAGTTACCAGACCCGGGCGGTGGAACATTTTGCCCAACTAGGACTGTTTGGAGCGTCCTGAGGCCGCTCCTTGAGGGGGGGGGGTACTGTCAGGAATGGACTTGCCAATAATGGTGGGACTCACCTGCCTTGTGGGCTGCAGTACCAGGGCTGGCCAGTGGGTGCTCTCAGCAATCAGAGACTCAACCCTGCAGTCAGCCAAAACACCTGAGGCTGATTGCAGGTGTATTTGAGGGATGGCCAGACCTGCAGTCTGTGCCTTGGTGTGTGTTTTTCTATGGGCCCCTGTATCTTGTTACCTGCATTCCTGTTCCTGTTCCTGCCTGACTGACTCGCTGCCGACCCTGCCTAATCCGGACCTCTGCAGACTTCTCCTGTTTGATCCCTGGCTTGTGACCCCGACCATTCTCTGCCTGACCCCCTGTACCTACCTGCCCGTTAGTTGCTGTACCCGGCTCGTGACCTGACTACTCTCTGCCTGCTCCTCCTGTTCCTACCTGCCTGATTGTTATTGACCCGGCCTGCCTGACGACGCTTGCATTGTATGTATTGTTATCTCTGGGTGGTTTGGTTTGGTTCGTTTGCACTGTGTTATGTTTTAGTATTGCACTGCGTTTTGTATTGTTAGTATTAATAAATTATATTGTTTATAACATATCTGAAGCCTGCGTTTCCCTGCGTCAGTCACATAGCTCTGGTCATACCCGGAGCCCTGACAGACAGAGAGTTGTCTAGCTCTGTGATTCCTATGATGGCTTTTCAGAGAGCATTTGACGGGAAGTGAGGAAGCATTGTATCGTCACCTCAACACCTGCTTTAGCTTGCTTGGCTTATAGGTACAGGGACTGCTAAAGGTGATGATAAACTGAGCTATATTCTCTGACCCCTCATATGGAGGCCAACATAAAAGTCTTAAAAAGACTCAAAATGCCTGTTAGAAAATACCTTGGGGTGGTTACTTTCCAAAATGGGGTCATGGGGCCTCCAAAATAAGTGATAGGTCGTCAGGAAATTTGGTGTGTAATTTATGCCCTCGGAGAGCCTGACCGTGCTCTTTTAGTTTTGGTCCCCCTATGTGGCTAGGCTGTGAAAAAGTCCCCATACTCTAGAGGAGTAGCAGAATGTGTTGTGGAATATATTTCTAAGTACGCCTACAATGTTTGTTAGAAATATCATAATAATTGAGAACATTGTGTAAAAATATATATTTTCTTTTTCTTTTCTGCATTTTCAAAAAAAACTTTTGATGAAAAATGACCAAAAAAACTTATTACTTATTACGTGCTT